>NC_069093.1:0-7500 GCF_947172395.1 Bicyclus anynana | reverse complement strand
GTTAGGTTAGGTTAGGTTAGGTTAGGTTAGGTTAGGTTAGGTTAGGTTAGGTTAGGTTAGGTTAGGTTAGGTTAGGTTAGGTTAGGTTAGGTTAGGTTAGGTTAGGTTAGGTTAGGTTAGGTTAGGTTAGGTTAGGTTAGGTTAGGTTAGGTTAGGTTAGGTTAGGTTAGGTTAGGTTAGGTTAGGTTAGGTTAGGTTAGGTTAGGTTAGGTTAGGTTAGGTTAGGTTAGGTTAGGTTAGGTTAGGTTAGGTTAGGTTAGGTTAGGTTAGGTTAGGTTAGGTTAGGTTAGGTTAGGTTAGGTTAGGTTAGGTTAGGTTAGGTTAGGTTAGGTTAGGTTAGGTTAGGTTAGGTTAGGTTAGGTTAGGTTAGGTTAGGTTAGGTTAGGTTAGGTTAGGTTAGGTTAGGTTAGGTTAGGTTAGGTTAGGTTAGGTTAGGTTAGGTTAGGTTAGGTTAGGTTAGGTTAGGTTAGGTTAGGTTAGGTTAGGTTAGGTTAGGTTAGGTTAGGTTAGGTTAGGTTAGGTTAGGTTAGGTTAGGTTAGGTTAGGTTAGGTTAGGTTAGGTTAGGTTAGGTTAGGTTAGGTTAGGTTAGGTTAGGTTAGGTTAGGTTAGGTTAGGTTAGGTTAGGTTAGGTTAGGTTAGGTTAGGTTAGGTTAGGTTAGGTTAGGTTAGGTTAGGTTAGGTTAGGTTAGGTTAGGTTAGGTTAGGTTAGGTTAGGTTAGGTTAGGTTAGGTTAGGTTAGGTTAGGTTAGGTTAGGTTAGGTTAGGTTAGGTTAGGTTAGGTTAGGTTAGGTTAGGTTAGGTTAGGTTAGGTTAGGTTAGGTTAGGTTAGGTTAGGTTAGGTTAGGTTAGGTTAGGTTAGGTTAGGTTAGGTTAGGTTAGGTTAGGTTAGGTTAGGTTAGGTTAGGTTAGGTTAGGTTAGGTTAGGTTAGGTTAGGTTAGGTTAGGTTAGGTTAGGTTAGGTTAGGTTAGGTTAGGTTAGGTTAGGTTAGGTTAGGTTAGGTTAGGTTAGGTTAGGTTAGGTTAGGTTAGGTTAGGTTAGGTTAGGTTAGGTTAGGTTAGGTTAGGTTAGGTTAGGTTAGGTTAGGTTAGGTTAGGTTAGGTTAGGTTAGGTTAGGTTAGGTTAGGTTAGGTTAGGTTAGGTTAGGTTAGGTTAGGTTAGGTTAGGTTAGGTTAGGTTAGGTTAGGTTAGGTTAGGTTAGGTTAGGTTAGGTTAGGTTAGGTTAGGTTAGGTTAGGTTAGGTTAGGTTAGGTTAGGTTAGGTTAGGTTAGGTTAGGTTAGGTTAGGTTAGGTTAGGTTAGGTTAGGTTAGGTTAGGTTAGGTTAGGTTAGGTTAGGTTAGGTTAGGTTAGGTTAGGTTAGGTTAGGTTAGGTTAGGTTAGGTTAGGTTAGGTTAGGTTAGGTTAGGTTAGGTTAGGTTAGGTTAGGTTAGGTTAGGTTAGGTTAGGTTAGGTTAGGTTAGGTTAGGTTAGGTTAGGTTAGGTTAGGTTAGGTTAGGTTAGGTTAGGTTAGGTTAGGTTAGGTTAGGTTAGGTTAGGTTAGGTTAGGTTAGGTTAGGTTAGGTTAGGTTAGGTTAGGTTAGGTTAGGTTAGGTTAGGTTAGGTTAGGTTAGGTTAGGTTAGGTTAGGTTAGGTTAGGTTAGGTTAGGTTAGGTTAGGTTAGGTTAGGTTAGGTTAGGTTAGGTTAGGTTAGGTTAGGTTAGGTTAGGTTAGGTTAGGTTAGGTTAGGTTAGGTTAGGTTAGGTTAGGTTAGGTTAGGTTAGGTTAGGTTAGGTTAGGTTAGGTTAGGTTAGGTTAGGTTAGGTTAGGTTAGGTTAGGTTAGGTTAGGTTAGGTTAGGTTAGGTTAGGTTAGGTTAGGTTAGGTTAGGTTAGGTTAGGTTAGGTTAGGTTAGGTTAGGTTAGGTTAGGTTAGGTTAGGTTAGGTTAGGTTAGGTTAGGTTAGGTTAGGTTAGGTTAGGTTAGGTTAGGTTAGGTTAGGTTAGGTTAGGTTAGGTTAGGTTAGGTTAGGTTAGGTTAGGTTAGGTTAGGTTAGGTTAGGTTAGGTTAGGTTAGGTTAGGTTAGGTTAGGTTAGGTTAGGTTAGGTTAGGTTAGGTTAGGTTAGGTTAGGTTAGGTTAGGTTAGGTTAGGTTAGGTTAGGTTAGGTTAGGTTAGGTTAGGTTAGGTTAGGTTAGGTTAGGTTAGGTTAGGTTAGGTTAGGTTAGGTTAGGTTAGGTTAGGTTAGGTTAGGTTAGGTTAGGTTAGGTTAGGTTAGGTTAGGTTAGGTTAGGTTAGGTTAGGTTAGGTTAGGTTAGGTTAGGTTAGGTTAGGTTAGGTTAGGTTAGGTTAGGTTAGGTTAGGTTAGGTTAGGTTAGGTTAGGTTAGGTTAGGTTAGGTTAGGTTAGGTTAGGTTAGGTTAGGTTAGGTTAGGTTAGGTTAGGTTAGGTTAGGTTAGGTTAGGTTAGGTTGAGGTTAGGTTAGGTTAGGTTAGGTTAGGTTAGGTTAGGTTAGGTTAGGTTAGGTTAGGTTAGGTTAGGTTAGGTTAGGTTAGGTTAGGTTAGGTTAGGTTAGGTTAGGTTAGGTTAGGTTAGGTTAGGTTAGGTTAGGTTAGGTTAGGTTAGGTTAGGTTAGGTTAGGTTAGGTTAGGTTAGGTTAGGTTAGGTTAGGTTAGGTTAGGTTAGGTTAGGTTAGGTTAGGTTAGGTTAGGTTAGGTTAGGTTAGGTTAGGTTAGGTTAGGTTAGGTTAGGTTAGGTTAGGTTAGGTTAGGTTAGGTTAGGTTAGGTTAGGTTAGGTTAGGTTAGGTTAGGTTAGGTTAGGTTAGGTTAGGTTAGGTTAGGTTAGGTTAGGTTAGGTTAGGTTAGGTTAGGTTAGGTTAGGTTAGGTTAGGTTAGGTTAGGTTAGGTTAGGTTAGGTTAGGTTAGGTTAGGTTAGGTTAGGTTAGGTTAGGTTAGGTTAGGTTAGGTTAGGTTAGGTTAGGTTAGGTTAGGTTAGGTTAGGTTAGGTTAGGTTAGGTTAGGTTAGGTTAGGTTAGGTTAGGTTAGGTTAGGTTAGGTTAGGTTAGGTTAGGTTAGGTTAGGTTAGGTTAGGTTAGGTTAGGTTAGGTTAGGTTAGGTTAGGTTAGGTTAGGTTAGGTTAGGTTAGGTTAGGTTAGGTTAGGTTAGGTTAGGTTAGGTTAGGTTAGGTTAGGTTAGGTTAGGTTAGGTTAGGTTAGGTTAGGTTAGGTTAGGTTAGGTTAGGTTAGGTTAGGTTAGGTTAGGTTAGGTTAGGTTAGGTTAGGTTAGGTTAGGTTAGGTTAGGTTAGGTTAGGTTAGGTTAGGTTAGGTTAGGTTAGGTTAGGTTAGGTTAGGTTAGGTTAGGTTAGGTTAGGTTAGGTTAGGTTAGGTTAGGTTAGGTTAGGTTAGGTTAGGTTAGGTTAGGTTAGGTTAGGTTAGGTTAGGTTAGGTTAGGTTAGGTTAGGTTAGGTTAGGTTAGGTTAGGTTAGGTTAGGTTAGGTTAGGTTAGGTTAGGTTAGGTTAGGTTAGGTTAGGTTAGGTTAGGTTAGGTTAGGTTAGGTTAGGTTAGGTTAGGTTAGGTTAGGTTAGGTTAGGTTAGGTTAGGTTAGGTTAGGTTAGGTTAGGTTAGGTTAGGTTAGGTTAGGTTAGGTTAGGTTAGGTTAGGTTAGGTTAGGTTAGGTTAGGTTAGGTTAGGTTAGGTTAGGTTAGGTTAGGTTAGGTTAGGTTAGGTTAGGTTAGGTTAGGTTAGGTTAGGTTAGGTTAGGTTAGGTTAGGTTAGGTTAGGTTAGGTTAGGTTAGGTTAGGTTAGGTTAGGTTAGGTTAGGTTAGGTTAGGTTAGGTTAGGTTAGGTTAGGTTAGGTTAGGTTAGGTTAGGTTAGGTTAGGTTAGGTTAGGTTAGGTTAGGTTAGGTTAGGTTAGGTTAGGTTAGGTTAGGTTAGGTTAGGTTAGGTTAGGTTAGGTTAGGTTAGGTTAGGTTAGGTTAGGTTAGGTTAGGTTAGGTTAGGTTAGGTTAGGTTAGGTTAGGTTAGGTTAGGTTAGGTTAGGTTAGGTTAGGTTAGGTTAGGTTAGGTTAGGTTAGGTTAGGTTAGGTTAGGTTAGGTTAGGTTAGGTTAGGTTAGGTTAGGTTAGGTTAGGTTAGGTTAGGTTAGGTTAGGTTAGGTTAGGTTAGGTTAGGTTAGGTTAGGTTAGGTTAGGTTAGGTTAGGTTAGGTTAGGTTAGGTTAGGTTAGGTTAGGTTAGGTTAGGTTAGGTTAGGTTAGGTTAGGTTAGGTTAGGTTAGGTTAGGTTAGGTTAGGTTAGGTTAGGTTAGGTTAGGTTAGGTTAGGTTAGGTTAGGTTAGGTTAGGTTAGGTTAGGTTAGGTTAGGTTAGGTTAGGTTAGGTTAGGTTAGGTTAGGTTAGGTTAGGTTAGGTTAGGTTAGGTTAGGTTAGGTTAGGTTAGGTTAGGTTAGGTTAGGTTAGGTTAGGTTAGGTTAGGTTAGGTTAGGTTAGGTTAGGTTAGGTTAGGTTAGGTTAGGTTAGGTTAGGTTAGGTTAGGTTAGGTTAGGTTAGGTTAGGTTAGGTTAGGTTAGGTTAGGTTAGGTTAGGTTAGGTTAGGTTAGGTTAGGTTAGGTTAGGTTAGGTTAGGTTAGGTTAGGTTAGGTTAGGTTAGGTTAGGTTAGGTTAGGTTAGGTTAGGTTAGGTTAGGTTAGGTTAGGTTAGGTTAGGTTAGGTTAGGTTAGGTTAGGTTAGGTTAGGTTAGGTTAGGTTAGGTTAGGTTAGGTTAGGTTAGGTTAGGTTAGGTTAGGTTAGGTTAGGTTAGGTTAGGTTAGGTTAGGTTAGGTTAGGTTAGGTTAGGTTAGGTTAGGTTAGGTTAGGTTAGGTTAGGTTAGGTTAGGTTAGGTTAGGTTAGGTTAGGTTAGGTTAGGTTAGGTTAGGTTAGGTTAGGTTAGGTTAGGTTAGGTTAGGTTAGGTTAGGTTAGGTTAGGTTAGGTTAGGTTAGGTTAGGTTAGGTTAGGTTAGGTTAGGTTAGGTTAGGTTAGGTTAGGTTAGGTTAGGTTAGGTTAGGTTAGGTTAGGTTAGGTTAGGTTAGGTTAGGTTAGGTTAGGTTAGGTTAGGTTAGGTTAGGTTAGGTTAGGTTAGGTTAGGTTAGGTTAGGTTAGGTTAGGTTAGGTTAGGTTAGGTTAGGTTAGGTTAGGTTAGGTTAGGTTAGGTTAGGTTAGGTTAGGTTAGGTTAGGTTAGGTTAGGTTAGGTTAGGTTAGGTTAGGTTAGGTTAGGTTAGGTTAGGTTAGGTTAGGTTAGGTTAGGTTAGGTTAGGTTAGGTTAGGTTAGGTTAGGTTAGGTTAGGTTAGGTTAGGTTAGGTTAGGTTAGGTTAGGTTAGGTTAGGTTAGGTTAGGTTAGGTTAGGTTAGGTTAGGTTAGGTTAGGTTAGGTTAGGTTAGGTTAGGTTAGGTTAGGTTAGGTTAGGTTAGGTTAGGTTAGGTTAGGTTAGGTTAGGTTAGGTTAGGTTAGGTTAGGTTAGGTTAGGTTAGGTTAGGTTAGGTTAGGTTAGGTTAGGTTAGGTTAGGTTAGGTTAGGTTAGGTTAGGTTAGGTTAGGTTAGGTTAGGTTAGGTTAGGTTAGGTTAGGTTAGGTTAGGTTAGGTTAGGTTAGGTTAGGTTAGGTTAGGTTAGGTTAGGTTAGGTTAGGTTAGGTTAGGTTAGGTTAGGTTAGGTTAGGTTAGGTTAGGTTAGGTTAGGTTAGGTTAGGTTAGGTTAGGTTAGGTTAGGTTAGGTTAGGTTAGGTTAGGTTAGGTTAGGTTAGGTTAGGTTAGGTTAGGTTAGGTTAGGTTAGGTTAGGTTAGGTTAGGTTAGGTTAGGTTAGGTTAGGTTAGGTTAGGTTAGGTTAGGTTAGGTTAGGTTAGGTTAGGTTAGGTTAGGTTAGGTTAGGTTAGGTTAGGTTAGGTTAGGTTAGGTTAGGTTAGGTTAGGTTAGGTTAGGTTAGGTTAGGTTAGGTTAGGTTAGGTTAGGTTAGGTTAGGTTAGGTTAGGTTAGGTTAGGTTAGGTTAGGTTAGGTTAGGTTAGGTTAGGTTAGGTTAGGTTAGGTTAGGTTAGGTTAGGTTAGGTTAGGTTAGGTTAGGTTAGGTTAGGTTAGGTTAGGTTAGGTTAGGTTAGGTTAGGTTAGGTTAGGTTAGGTTAGGTTAGGTTAGGTTAGGTTAGGTTAGGTTAGGTTAGGTTAGGTTAGGTTAGGTTAGGTTAGGTTCGGTTAGGTTAGGTTAGGTTAGGTTAGGTTAGGTTAGGTTAGGTTAGGTTAGGTTAGGTTAGGTTAGGTTAGGTTAGGTTAGGTTAGGTTAGGTTAGGTTAGGTTAGGTTAGGTTAGGTTAGGTTAGGTTAGGTTAGGTTAGGTTAGGTTAGGTTAGGTTAGGTTAGGTTAGGTTAGGTTAGGTTAGGTTAGGTTAGGTTAGGTTAGGTTAGGTTAGGTTAGGTTAGGTTAGGTTAGGTTAGGTTAGGTTAGGTTAGGTTAGGTTAGGTTAGGTTAGGTTAGGTTAGGTTAGGTTAGGTTAGGTTAGGTTAGGTTAGGTTAGGTTAGGTTAGGTTAGGTTAGGTTAGGTTAGGTTAGGTTAGGTTAGGTTAGGTTAGGTTAGGTTAGGTTAGGTTAGGTTAGGTTAGGTTAGGTTAGGTTAGGTTAGGTTAGGTTAGGTTAGGTTAGGTTAGGTTAGGTTAGGTTAGGTTAGGTTAGGTTAGGTTAGGTTAGGTTAGGTTAGGTTAGGTTAGGTTAGGTTAGGTTAGGTTAGGTTAGGTTAGGTTAGGTTAGGTTAGGTTAGGTTAGGTTAGGTTAGGTTAGGTTAGGTTAGGTTAGGTTAGGTTAGGTTAGGTTAGGTTAGGTTAGGTTAGGTTAGGTTAGGTTAGGTTAGGTTAGGTTAGGTTAGGTTAGGTTAGGTTAGGTTAGGTTAGGTTAGGTTAGGTTAGGTTAGGTTAGGTTAGGTTAGGTTAGGTTAGGTTAGGTTAGGTTAGGTTAGGTTAGGTTAGGTTAGGTTAGGTTAGGTTAGGTTAGGTTAGGTTAGGTTAGGTTAGGTTAGGTTAGGTTAGGTTAGGTTAGGTTAGGTTAGGTTAGGTTAGGTTAGGTTAGGTTAGGTTAGGTTAGGTTAGGTTAGGTTAGGTTAGGTTAGGTTAGGTTAGGTTAGGTTAGGTTAGGTTAGGTTAGGTTAGGTTAGGTTAGGTTAGGTTAGGTTAGGTTAGGTTAGGTTAGGTTAGGTTAGGTTAGGTTAGGTTAGGTTAGGTTAGGTTAGGTTAGGTTAGGTTAGGTTAGGTTAGGTTAGGTTAGGTTAGGTTAGGTTAGGTTAGGTTAGGTTAGGTTAGGTTAGGTTAGGTTAGGTTAGGTTAGGTTAGGTTAGGTTAGGTTAGGTTAGGTTAGGTTAGGTTAGGTTAGGTTAGGTTAGGTTAGGTTAGGTTAGGTTAGGTTAGGTTAGGTTAGGTTAGGTTAGGTTAGGTTAGGTTAGGTTAGGTTAGGTTAGGTTAGGTTAGGTTAGGTTAGGTTAGGTTAGGTTAGGTTAGGTTAGGTTAGGTTAGGTTAGGTTA
>NC_069092.1:17478330-17511070 GCF_947172395.1 Bicyclus anynana | reverse complement strand
CTAACCTAACCTAACCTAACCTAACCTAACCTAACCTAACCTAACCTAACCTAACCTAACCTAACCTAACCTAACCTAACCTAACCTAACCTAACCTAACCTAACCTAACCTAACCTAACCTAACCTAACCTAACCTAACCTAACCTAACCTAACCTAACCTAACCTAACCTAACCTAACCTAACCTAACCTAACCTAACCTAACCTAACCTAACCTAACCTAACCTAACCTAACCTAACCTAACCTAACCTAACCTAACCTAACCTAACCTAACCTAACCTAACCTAACCTAACCTAACCTAACCTAACCTAACCTAACCTAACCTAACCTAACCTAACCTAACCTAACCTAACCTAACCTAACCTAACCTAACCTAACCTAACCTAACCTAACCTAACCTAACCTAACCTAACCTAACCTAACCTAACCTAACCTAACCTAACCTAACCTAACCTAACCTAACCTAACCTAACCTAACCTAACCTAACCTAACCTAACCTAACCTAACCTAACCTAACCTAACCTAACCTAACCTAACCTAACCTAACCTAACCTAACCTAACCTAACCTAACCTAACCTAACCTAACCTAACCTAACCTAACCTAACCTAACCTAACCTAACCTAACCTAACCTAACCTAACCTAACCTAACCTAACCTAACCTAACCTAACCTAACCTAACCTAACCTAACCTAACCTAACCTAACCTAACCTAACCTAACCTAACCTAACCTAACCTAACCTAACCTAACCTAACCTAACCTAACCTAACCTAACCTAACCTAACCTAACCTAACCTAACCTAACCTAACCTAACCTAACCTAACCTAACCTAACCTAACCTAACCTAACCTAACCTAACCTAACCTAACCTAACCTAACCTAACCTAACCTAACCTAACCTAACCTAACCTAACCTAACCTAACCTAACCTAACCTAACCTAACCTAACCTAACCTAACCTAACCTAACCTAACCTAACCTAACCTAACCTAACCTAACCTAACCTAACCTAACCTAACCTAACCTAACCTAACCTAACCTAACCTAACCTAACCTAACCTAACCTAACCTAACCTAACCTAACCTAACCTAACCTAACCTAACCTAACCTAACCTAACCTAACCTAACCTAACCTAACCTAACCTAACCTAACCTAACCTAACCTAACCTAACCTAACCTAACCTAACCTAACCTAACCTAACCTAACCTAACCTAACCTAACCTAACCTAACCTAACCTAACCTAACCTAACCTAACCTAACCTAACCTAACCTAACCTAACCTAACCTAACCTAACCTAACCTAACCTAACCTAACCTAACCTAACCTAACCTAACCTAACCTAACCTAACCTAACCTAACCTAACCTAACCTAACCTAACCTAACCTAACCTAACCTAACCTAACCTAACCTAACCTAACCTAACCTAACCTAACCTAACCTAACCTAACCTAACCTAACCTAACCTAACCTAACCTAACCTAACCTAACCTAACCTAACCTAACCTAACCTAACCTAACCTAACCTAACCTAACCTAACCTAACCTAACCTAACCTAACCTAACCTAACCTAACCTAACCTAACCTAACCTAACCTAACCTAACCTAACCTAACCTAACCTAACCTAACCTAACCTAACCTAACCTAACCTAACCTAACCTAACCTAACCTAACCTAACCTAACCTAACCTAACCTAACCTAACCTAACCTAACCTAACCTAACCTAACCTAACCTAACCTAACCTAACCTAACCTAACCTAACCTAACCTAACCTAACCTAACCTAACCTAACCTAACCTAACCTAACCTAACCTAACCTAACCTAACCTAACCTAACCTAACCTAACCTAACCTAACCTAACCTAACCTAACCTAACCTAACCTAACCTAACCTAACCTAACCTAACCTAACCTAACCTAACCTAACCTAACCTAACCTAACCTAACCTAACCTAACCTAACCTAACCTAACCTAACCTAACCTAACCTAACCTAACCTAACCTAACCTAACCTAACCTAACCTAACCTAACCTAACCTAACCTAACCTAACCTAACCTAACCTAACCTAACCTAACCTAACCTAACCTAACCTAACCTAACCTAACCTAACCTAACCTAACCTAACCTAACCTAACCTAACCTAACCTAACCTAACCTAACCTAACCTAACCTAACCTAACCAGTCTCGCGTCGCTCGTCGCCGGGTGCGGACGTGTCGAGAGCTCTGGGCCGCGTGCGCGAGTGGCGGTCCGGACCGACAGCGGACCGAGGACCGACCAAGGGGACCGGACAGCGGACCGACCAAGGGGACCGGACCTTCAGCGGACCAGGACCGGACCGAGGACCAGACCAGGGGACCGGACATCGGACCGACGACCGGACAGCGGACCGAGGACCGGACCGGACCGGACCAGCGGCGGACCAAGGACCGGACCGGACCAGGAGCAGTGGTTGGGCCGGGCGCCTATATAAGCGGCTCGCCTCACCGAGCCACCTCAGTCGCGCGCGGATCGCCGCCGCGAGCGGTCGTCTTCGGCGGGCGGCCTTCTCGGCCCCTATGCCCTCGCGTCCGGGCGTATAGCCAGGACGTGAGGTGTGACAGGGGTCTGAGGACCGGACCCGCGAAGAGGTGCGGACCGGACCGAGGACCGGACCAGCAGCGGACCGGACCAACCTAGGGGACCGGACATCGGACCGACGACCGGACAGCGGACTGAGGACCGGACCGTGCTAGCGGGGAACCGAGGACCGAGGACCGGACCGGACCAGGAACAGTGGTAAGACCGGGCGTCTATATAGGCGGCTCGCCTCACCGAGCCACCTCAGTCACGCGCAGATCGCCGTCGCGAGCGGTCGTCTTCGGCGGGTGGCCCTCACGGCCCCTATGCCCTCGCGTCCGGGCGTATAGCCTGGGCGTGAGGTGTGACAGGGGTCTGAGGACCGGGACTGGAGACCGGACCGGACCGGTAAAGACCACGAAGAGGTGCGGACCGGGGACCGGAGCAGCAGCAGCGGACCGGACCGACCTAGGGGACCGTGGACCGGACATCGGACCAACGACTGGACAGCTGACCGGGCTGACAGCGGACCGAGGACCGGACCAGGAACAGTGGTTGGGCCGGGCGCCTGTGTAGGCGGCTCGCCTTACCCAGCCACCTCAGTCGCGCACAGACCGCCGACGCGAGCGGTCGTCTTCGGCGGGCGGCCTTGACGGCCCTATGCCCTCGCGTCCGGGCGTATAGCCTGGGCGTGAGGTGTGACAGGGGTCTGAGGACCGGGACTGGAGACCGGACCGGACCGGTAAAGACCACGAAGAGGTGCGGACCGGGGACCGGAGCAGCAGCAGCGGACTGGACCGACCTAGGGGACCGTGGACCGGACATCGGACCTACGACTGGACAGCGGACCGGGCTGACAGCGGACCGAGGACCGGACCGGACCAGGAACAGTGGTTGGGCCGGGCGCCTGTGTAGGCGGCTCGCCTTACCCAGCCACCTCAGTCGCGCACAGACCGCCGACGCGAGCGGTCGTCTTCGGCGGGCGGCCTTGACGGCCCTATGCCCTCGCGTCCGGGCGTATAGCCTGGGCGTGAGGTGTGACAGGGGCCTGAGGACCGGGACTGGAGACCGGACCGGACCGGTAAAGACCACGAAGAGGTGCGGACCGGGGACCGGAGCAGCAGCAGCGGACCGGACCGACCTAGGGGACCGTGGACCGGACATCGGACCAACGACTTGACGGTGCGGACCAGGACACCGGAGCGGACCAGGACTAACACCAACCTGTGGACTGGACCGGACCGCGTGGAGCAGCGGGCCAGGACCGGACCAACCAGGAGTCCGGACCACGGATCAACCAACCAAGGAAGCAGACCAAGAGACCGGAGCGGACCAGGACCAGACCAACCAGAGGACTGGACCAGACCGCAAAGAGCAGCGGGCCAGACCGCCGGACCGCGGACCGAGGACCGGACCTGGACCGGACCGACCGTGAATAGGAGTAGACCTGGACCGGAGCGGACCGGCTTGACGATCGGAGCGGACCGGTCAGACGACCGGACCGAACCCGCGACGAGGTCCGGGCCTGAGGAAGGGCCAGCCTGGGCAGAGGACCGACCAACGTTAGAGGACCGGAGCTTACCTGCAAGCGAGACCTAGCCCGGTCAGTGGGGGGGGTATTTCGGGATTTGTGCTCTGTGCTTAAAATAATGGGTAGTGCCTTATGTGATAAACATTGGTCATCATGACCTCTTGATTCCGTGTACACTCAGTGACAGTGATTAGTGGCTGTGCATAATTGGATTGCAGTGAATACAACAGTCGTGCACAATGGACACCGAGGTGGGAGTATCCAGCTCGCCTGGAGAGGACAATGTAACAGGTAATCCCTCCCTCATCTCTCAGTCTACTCTGAAAGGAGCTAACGCCAAGCGACCTCCTCCGTCGGCTTACATTGAGCTACCTGCAACTGCCGCTGAGGTCAAGGACCTCGATTCCCTCGCCAAGGTGATTAGAATACTATCAACTACCACCATCAAGGCGATTAATGAAGGTAAAAGCGTCACCGCTTCAAATAAGAGACTCATTACCGCGGCTGCTGCCGAGACCCAACGATCAATTGATCAATACTTGCGTACGGTCACAACTACACCTTCAACTCTGGCCGCCCTGTCGGAGGTCAGCGACCCTGTCAGCCATAATAGTAATAATGATACACTAAGGAAGGAACTAAGTGAGTGCGTAGGGGAAATTCGCATGCTGCGCGGAGAACTAGCCTCCCATCCGTTGGCCTCTCCTACCATCTTAGCCGCTGGCCTGAAGGAGTCAATTAGAGAAGAGATAGGCAGCGCCTTCAGATTAGAAACCCAATCCGTCAAATCGACTAACCGGTCATATGCTGCCGCCGCTCGTACACCATCGGACAATCCCAACATACCTGCCAATCGACCCTCTATTATTGTCGCTCCGGCCGAGGACGTTCCCACTGCCTCGCACACCCTCAAAGCATTCAGATCGGGCGTAACTTTCAAAGACACCAATTTCTCACCCGCCGAGGTCAAGTTAATCCCAAATAAGAAACTGCGCTTAGTATTCGACAACTGCGAGCAACGGGACATCACCCTTCACAAGATCGAATCAGCTAATTGCGGACTCACTGCTAAGCCCACTAAAAAACTTAGACCTATGCTATTGCTTAAGGGCGTCTCCAAATCCACTACTCCTGAATCCCTTACGGATATCATCCTACACCAAAATGACTCTATAAGAAATTTGATAACTAATGATGAGGAATTTCAATTTAAATTCAAAAGAAACAATAGAAACAGCAAACTTTACAATGCAGTCTTCATTACGACACCCATGCTCTGGCGCACCATCGTCTCTTCCGGCAGACTCAACGTGGACCACCAGAGGGTCCACGTCGAGGAATACGTTCCCCTTCTCCAATGCTTCAAATGCCTACAATTTGGCCACACGCAAAAAAGGTGTACGTCCGACACACCCATCTGCTCACACTGCTCATCCACTGATCACAACTATCGCAATTGCCCTAACAACACAGACGAAAACAAAATTTGCTGTTTTAATTGCTCCAAACAACAAAAACGTAAAGATCCTGCAAATCCCATTAAAACAAACCACAGTGCCACCTCCAACTCATGTCCACTTATAAACCAATTGACCAACCGTCTGCGCGACAAAATCGATTATGGATAGTCGCGTCACTTGCACACTCCCAAACAAGGAATATTCCTGTATTCAAGTTAACTTAGACAAAGGCAGAAACGCCCTTCACGAACTCACCACTCACATAAATTCGCATCAAACCGACCTCATATTCATCAATGAACCATACGTTGGATCCAGTAACGAAATGAAAAACACACCTGGCTACCTTACTTATCAATTTCCTTCCTCCACTAATACAAAAGCTTCAATCCTAATTAAGGAAAACCTCACCAGCTCTCTCGGGATCAGTGAATTCTCCAACTCCAACATTTGCATTGTTAAAATTAACCATCAGGGCAAAGGTTGTATATACATCATCTGTGTATATATCGAACCTCGCACCGACGACCATGATACCCTAAGAAAATTAGAACATTTCCTTCAAATAACTGCTGGATCTACGCACCTCATCTGTGGTGACTTCAATGGCTGGCACAGTCTCTGGGGCTCTGAGAAAAACAATAGGCGAGGCAACCGCATTTTGGACTTCATCACAGTTAACAGTTTGACTCTTTGTAACGTTGGATCACATCCAACTTTTGAAACCATTTCGCACGGAAGGTACAGATCATCCATCATTGACTTAACCCTAACTAATAACACCTCATCTTCCCGCATCACTAACTGGACAATTGACCGTTCCCTTTGTCCATCAACCCAGCATAACGCCATTAAATTTTCCCTAAGCTTCGGGACCATTAGATATACTAGAAACAAGAAACTTTCAACATTCAAATATAACACCTCTTCCGTTAAATGGGACGCCATCAATGATAGCTTCACTAACGAAATTAATAATAAAATTAACGTGCACACTGAAATCTCTTCTTTAAATAAATCAGAACTAGAAACTTACATATCCAAATTAACTTCAGCCATACAACTGACCTGCGACAAAATTCTACCCCGGTCCCCCAGATACCTACACAAGGCTCCCTGGTGGAACGACGACTTAGAGAAACTAAAAAAGGAAGTCATTGCTATCCATCACAAACTTTGTAATCATGTACGACGCAAACTGCCCTTAGGCGACATTATATCGGAAAGAGCGATCCTCAAGAAAAAATATTCTGATGCCATCTGCTCCGCCTCTACTGAAAATTTCAGGGAATTTTGTAATAAACAAAAGAAGGAAGACGTTTACTCTATCACCAACAGACTAATAAAAACCCGACCAATTACTAAACCCCCGTCCACACTTAGGCTTGATGATGGTACATACACCACGGATACTGTAAGCACTGCCAATGCTCTTCTTAACAGATTTTACCCTGACGACAACACCGACACCACTGACAGACAAAAATCCCTTCGACAGAATATGATCAATCCCCCAAATCAGGACACTGAACCCCCCTTCACTTTTATCGAAATATTAGAATGCATCAAGTCAATGAACCATAAAAGGGCTCCCGGACCCGATCACCTTACCGCCGATATCTGCTTGCAATTTGCCATGGCTTTTCCTGGAATAATCACTGATCTCATGAACAGATGCCTCCAATTAGAATATTTCCCCATAATTTGGAAGATTGCACATGCTAAAATCATACCCAAACCTAACAAAGGCGACTACTCTGACCCATCTTCGTACAGACCCATCGGCCTCATCAATGTGTTCGGAAAGATTCTTGAAAAGCTCTTGACTAACAGACTCACCCACCATATGCTCTCCACTGACACTTCATGTAACAAACAATTCGGTTTTAAACGACAAACATCCACTATCCAAGCAATAGACCACGCCTTGAAAATTATTAATAATGCAAAATCTAATAACGAACATGTCATAGCTGTATCCCTGGATATTAAATCCGCTTTTGACCATGCGTGGTGGCCTGCCATTTTTCATAGATTACGTGAAATAAACTGTCCCGGTAACATTTATAACATTCTTCTCAGTTACATTGAAGATCGGAAAGTCGAAATTAACTTCGCCGATTGTCATGTGAGCAAAACAATGACCAAAGGGTGCATACAGGGATCTGTCTGCGGCCCCACATTCTGGAACTTAATCTTGGACGAACTGCTATGCGCTGACTTACCCCCTGGGTGCCACCTGCAAGCTTACGCTGACGACGTACTTCTAATAACGCATTCCAAACACATTCGCGATCTTGAGTACCAAACCAACCAAGCCTTGTCTCAAATATCCACATGGGGTGACACCGTAAAACTTAAATTCGGTCCTGATAAGACTCAGGTCATCGGCTTCAGCAGTAAATCACAAAAGTGCAACATCAGAATAGATAATCAAACAATTCCATTTGCTAAAGAATTCAAAATCCTTGGGGTCATCATTGACAATAAACTCAACTTCAATAAACATTGCGAATATGTCATTGACAAAGCAAAAAAGTTATTCAATAAACTTACCATTTTCATTAGACCGACTTGGGGAGTTCACCCGGATAATGTTAAAATAATATACGAAAGCGTGATCGAACCGATAATAAGTTACGCTGCGGGCATCTGGTCAACTGCGCTTCTGTGTAAATACAACATTCATAAATTTTTATCCCTACAAAGATTATTTGCCATTAAAATTGTTCAAGGTTTTCGTACGGTCAGCACTGCGACCTCCATTTCTCTCGCCCAACTCACTCCCCTTCCTACTAAAATATCCGAGGTAGCTGATATCGAACTTACAAAACTTAACGGTCATTCTAAATTTTTACCTTCCGATACCCCTTTAGAACGCCCATCACCCCCCTCAGAGCTACTCCACCCATCCCTTAGAACCGGAATCCAATTCACTGAGGTGACTAACATCAACGAACTCACCGACCTTTCACTCCCAAACACCACTGAAATTTACACCGACGGTAGCAAGCACGATGATGTGGTCGGTGCAGCTTTTGTCGTACTGCATCCTAATGGCAACACCACCATCAAAAAATTCAAACTCCATAATAAATGTTCGGTCTTCCAGGCGGAAATGCTCGCCATTAGCGGTGCCTGCAACTGGATCATTTCCAATCAAATCCCCCACTCTCTTGTCCTCTCTGACTCTAAAGCCGGTCTGACTGAATTGTGTAATCCCAACAGCTGTAACCCTTTCGCCGTACAGATCTTTTCCAAATTAAACTATGCCAACCTGAATGGTCTCTCAATTAAATTCGCCTGGGTCAGGGCACATGTAGGCATCGTCGGCAACGAAATGGCTGATCAGGCCGCTAAGCACGCGGCCTCACTTCACAAGAAACCTGACTATTACCACATTCCCATCAGCTTTATAAAATATGAAAACAAACAGGTATCCAAACAGGCCTCTCAGGACTTATACGCCGAATGCACTTTTGTCACTACACGGTTCCCTACTATCACAGACTTAAACAATTACTTAAAGATTGTCAGACCATACTTTGCCATAACTCAATATTTAACGAATCATGGGTATCACAAAGCCTACCTACACAGATTTAAAATCACTGATAATGACTTCTGTCCCTGTGACGGTCAGTCATCCCAAACACTTTCCCACCTGATTCAAGACTGCCCTAGATTTGCCTCTACCCGTACAGACCATCTTATCGCAGCAGAAACCATAGACCCTTACGATGTCAGAACATTCTTGGATAAACCAACACTCATTGACACGTTTCACACTCACTTACACTATATCATTAAACAACTAAAAACATTTAATAAACAACAAACTGCACTTACAGACGCAACCAACTAATAATTAGCTATCATCATATTAGTATCACTTTCGTTAATTTCAATAATACTTAGTTAATTTACTTAGTGTACCATAATAATAATAATCCTAGCTTATGTTATTAAAAATTTGAGCATTTTGCCCTCTCGCCACCGCACCTTACTATCTTTTCTTGTCATACATATGCCATTTCCGTTTACATCATGCGCTTCCTGTAACTCTGTACACGCGCAACAAAATTCACTTGCGTTTGAATTCAATTATATCAGCTGTATTATAAATTTTGCGTCTCTGTATATAACCAAATATCATTTAATACTTATTCTCTCTGCTTATATTAAAAGCAACAACAAGAACAAGAAAAATCGTAGCTTAAGTTAATTAATAAATTACGATGGAAAGGAGGGTTGGGCTGTGGGAAAAAAAAAAAAAAAAAAATACATATGTATATATATATAATAATAATAATACAAAAAAAAAAAAAAAAATAATAATAATAAAAAAAAAAAAAAAAAAAAAAAAAAAAAAAAAAAAAAAAAAAAAAAAAAAAAAAAAAAAAAAAAAAAAAACTCCACCCTGCCCTTCCTTAAAGCTTAACTAATGCTATAACTATTACCAACCCGACTGTTTAATAATGTGTAACTGTGTAACTGTAATCACTAATTTAATTTTATTCTATTGATTTTTGTATTATAATTCATTTGTAAATACCTTTTTCACTCACGTTCTTGTCAATTATTTAACTAATGTACATATGCTGATTTCATTGTAAAGACCATTTCTGTTCATGTGTTCATTTGTACATTTTAATTAATGAATAATTTTAATTATTTTTCTATTTAAAATATTAATAACTTTAATAATTTTTACAATGCATTTTACCGTGTCATGTGTTCATTTGTACTTTTCAATTATGGATAATGTTAATTATTTTATTTAAAATTTGGAAAACAAAAAAAAAAAAAAAAAAAACAATTTATGTACGTATGCTGATTTTATTGTAAAGACCATTTTTGTTACGCCCTGGCTGAATCATGTGTTCTTGTGTAACTGTACTTAATCACTAATTTAATTTCTTTAATTTCGTTCCATTGATTCTTGTATTATCATCCATTTGTAAATACCTTTTCCACTCACGTTCTTATCAATTATTTCACTAATGTACATATGCTTATTTCATTGTAGAGACCATTTCTGTTCATGTGTTCATTTATTCATTTGTACATTTTAATTAATGAATAATTTTAATTATTTTACCATTTAAAATTTTAAATAACTTTAATAATTTTTACAATGTATCTTACCGCGTCATCTGTTCATTTAAATGATTCTACAATCGAACTAATATATAGATATCTATTAGCTCTATTATATATGTATATTGTGTATGTGTATATGTATATATGGGTATATATATGTATGTATTTGTGTGTATATGAATATGTATAAATGTAAATATATATATATTTATTCATATAATAATATATATATTATACTCTATATATTATAACATAATCATCCTACCCTAATATTCTATTAATTATATCTTATTTTTATCTAGCACATATAATTATATTATTATCAGTCATCCATTCCACTTATACTTATAACGTAAATCTCCACACTTATTATATATTTACCCATCTTACACATTTTGCAACATCTCGGAGTATCCCATTAGCACTGAGGTGTTGCAATAACACCATCCACTCCGTTGGTTTTTTTTTAGTGGGTATTCCAGTCGCTTCACGGCTGGCGAGTCCCACATACCCGCCCTGAAATAAGACAGTAATCCTGTCTTATTTCAGGACGGGATGCGTAAATGCATTTTTCTGACCAACGTTAAAAAAAAAAAAAAAAAAAAAAAAAACCTAACCTAACCTAACCTAACCTAACCTAACCTAACCTAACCTAACCTAACCTAACCTAACCTAACCTAACCTAACCTAACCTAACCTAACCTAACCTAACCTAACCTAACCTAACCTAACCTAACCTAACCTAACCTAACCTAACCTAACCTAACCTAACCTAACCTAACCTAACCTAACCTAACCTAACCTAACCTAACCTAACCTAACCTAACCTAACCTAACCTAACCTAACCTAACCTAACCTAACCTAACCTAACCTAACCTAACCTAACCTAACCTAACCTAACCTAACCTAACCTAACCTAACCTAACCTAACCTAACCTAACCTAACCTAACCTAACCTAACCTAACCTAACCTAACCTAACCTAACCTAACCTAACCTAACCTAACCTAACCTAACCTAACCTAACCTAACCTAACCTAACCTAACCTAACCTAACCTAACCTAACCTAACCTAACCTAACCTAACCTAACCTAACCTAACCTAACCTAACCTAACCTAACCTAACCTAACCTAACCTAACCTAACCTAACCTAACCTAACCTAACCTAACCTAACCTAACCTAACCTAACCTAACCTAACCTAACCTAACCTAACCTAACCTAACCTAACCTAACCTAACCTAACCTAACCTAACCTAACCTAACCTAACCTAACCTAACCTAACCTAACCTAACCTAACCTAACCTAACCTAACCTAACCTAACCTAACCTAACCTAACCTAACCTAACCTAACCTAACCTAACCTAACCTAACCTAACCTAACCTAACCTAACCTAACCTAACCTAACCTAACCTAACCTAACCTAACCTAACCTAACCTAACCTAACCTAACCTAACCTAACCTAACCTAACCTAACCTAACCTAACCTAACCTAACCTAACCTAACCTAACCTAACCTAACCTAACCTAACCTAACCTAACCTAACCTAACCTAACCTAACCTAACCTAACCTAACCTAACCTAACCTAACCTAACCTAACCTAACCTAACCTAACCTAACCTAACCTAACCTAACCTAACCTAACCTAACCTAACCTAACCTAACCTAACCTAACCTAACCTAACCTAACCTAACCTAACCTAACCTAACCTAACCTAACCTAACCTAACCTAACCTAACCTAACCTAACCTAACCTAACCTAACCTAACCTAACCTAACCTAACCTAACCTAACCTAACCTAACCTAACCTAACCTAACCTAACCTAACCTAACCTAACCTAACCTAACCTAACCTAACCTAACCTAACCTAACCTAACCTAACCTAACCTAACCTAACCTAACCTAACCTAACCTAACCTAACCTAACCTAACCTAACCTAACCTAACCTAACCTAACCTAACCTAACCTAACCTAACCTAACCTAACCTAACCTAACCTAACCTAACCTAACCTAACCTAACCTAACCTAACCTAACCTAACCTAACCTAACCTAACCTAACCTAACCTAACCTAACCTAACCTAACCTAACCTAACCTAACCTAACCTAACCTAACCTAACCTAACCTAACCTAACCTAACCTAACCTAACCTAACCTAACCTAACCTAACCTAACCTAACCTAACCTAACCTAACCTAACCTAACCTAACCTAACCTAACCTAACCTAACCTAACCTAACCTAACCTAACCTAACCTAACCTAACCTAACCTAACCTAACCTAACCTAACCTAACCTAACCTAACCTAACCTAACCTAACCTAACCTAACCTAACCTAACCTAACCTAACCTAACCTAACCTAACCTAACCTAACCTAACCTAACCTAACCTAACCTAACCTAACCTAACCTAACCTAACCTAACCTAACCTAACCTAACCTAACCTAACCTAACCTAACCTAACCTAACCTAACCTAACCTAACCTAACCTAACCTAACCTAACCTAACCTAACCTAACCTAACCTAACCTAACCTAACCTAACCTAACCTAACCTAACCTAACCTAACCTAACCTAACCTAACCTAACCTAACCTAACCTAACCTAACCTAACCTAACCTAACCTAACCTAACCTAACCTAACCTAACCTAACCTAACCTAACCTAACCTAACCTAACCTAACCTAACCTAACCTAACCTAACCTAACCTAACCTAACCTAACCTAACCTAACCTAACCTAACCTAACCTAACCTAACCTAACCTAACCTAACCTAACCTAACCTAACCTAACCTAACCTAACCTAACCTAACCTAACCTAACCTAACCTAACCTAACCTAACCTAACCTAACCTAACCTAACCTAACCTAACCTAACCTAACCTAACCTAACCTAACCTAACCTAACCTAACCTAACCTAACCTAACCTAACCTAACCTAACCTAACCTAACCTAACCTAACCTAACCTAACCTAACCTAACCTAACCTAACCTAACCTAACCTAACCTAACCTAACCTAACCTAACCTAACCTAACCTAACCTAACCTAACCTAACCTAACCTAACCTAACCTAACCTAACCTAACCTAACCTAACCTAACCTAACCTAACCTAACCTAACCTAACCTAACCTAACCTAACCTAACCTAACCTAACCTAACCTAACCTAACCTAACCTAACCTAACCTAACCTAACCTAACCTAACCTAACCTAACCTAACCTAACCTAACCTAACCTAACCTAACCTAACCTAACCTAACCTAACCTAACCTAACCTAACCTAACCTAACCTAACCTAACCTAACCTAACCTAACCTAACCTAACCTAACCTAACCTAACCTAACCTAACCTAACCTAACCTAACCTAACCTAACCTAACCTAACCTAACCTAACCTAACCTAACCTAACCTAACCTAACCTAACCTAACCTAACCTAACCTAACCTAACCTAACCTAACCTAACCTAACCTAACCTAACCTAACCTAACCTAACCTAACCTAACCTAACCTAACCTAACCTAACCTAACCTAACCTAACCTAACCTAACCTAACCTAACCTAACCTAACCTAACCTAACCTAACCTAACCTAACCTAACCTAACCTAACCTAACCTAACCTAACCTAACCTAACCTAACCTAACCTAACCTAACCTAACCTAACCTAACCTAACCTAACCTAACCTAACCTAACCTAACCTAACCTAACCTAACCTAACCTAACCTAACCTAACCTAACCTAACCTAACCTAACCTAACCTAACCTAACCTAACCTAACCTAACCTAACCTAACCTAACCTAACCTAACCTAACCTAACCTAACCTAACCTAACCTAACCTAACCTAACCTAACCTAACCTAACCTAACCTAACCTAACCTAACCTAACCTAACCTAACCTAACCTAACCTAACCTAACCTAACCTAACCTAACCTAACCTAACCTAACCTAACCTAACCTAACCTAACCTAACCTAACCTAACCTAACCTAACCTAACCTAACCTAACCTAACCTAACCTAACCTAACCTAACCTAACCTAACCTAACCTAACCTAACCTAACCTAACCTAACCTAACCTAACCTAACCTAACCTAACCTAACCTAACCTAACCTAACCTAACCTAACCTAACCTAACCTAACCTAACCTAACCTAACCTAACCTAACCTAACCTAACCTAACCTAACCTAACCTAACCTAACCTAACCTAACCTAACCTAACCTAACCTAACCTAACCTAACCTAACCTAACCTAACCTAACCTAACCTAACCTAACCTAACCTAACCTAACCTAACCTAACCTAACCTAACCTAACCTAACCTAACCTAACCTAACCTAACCTAACCTAACCTAACCTAACCTAACCTAACCTAACCTAACCTAACCTAACCTAACCTAACCTAACCTAACCTAACCTAACCTAACCTAACCTAACCTAACCTAACCTAACCTAACCTAACCTAACCTAACCTAACCTAACCTAACCTAACCTAACCTAACCTAACCTAACCTAACCTAACCTAACCTAACCTAACCTAACCTAACCTAACCTAACCTAACCTAACCTAACCTAACCTAACCTAACCTAACCTAACCTAACCTAACCTAACCTAACCTAACCTAACCTAACCTAACCTAACCTAACCTAACCTAACCTAACCTAACCTAACCTAACCTAACCTAACCTAACCTAACCTAACCTAACCTAACCTAACCTAACCTAACCTAACCTAACCTAACCTAACCTAACCTAACCTAACCTAACCTAACCTAACCTAACCTAACCTAACCTAACCTAACCTAACCTAACCTAACCTAACCTAACCTAACCTAACCTAACCTAACCTAACCTAACCTAACCTAACCTAACCTAACCTAACCTAACCTAACCTAACCTAACCTAACCTAACCTAACCTAACCTAACCTAACCTAACCTAACCTAACCTAACCTAACCTAACCTAACCTAACCTAACCTAACCTAACCTAACCTAACCTAACCTAACCTAACCTAACCTAACCTAACCTAACCTAACCTAACCTAACCTAACCTAACCTAACCTAACCTAACCTAACCTAACCTAACCTAACCTAACCTAACCTAACCTAACCTAACCTAACCTAACCTAACCTAACCTAACCTAACCTAACCTAACCTAACCTAACCTAACCTAACCTAACCTAACCTAACCTAACCTAACCTAACCTAACCTAACCTAACCTAACCTAACCTAACCTAACCTAACCTAACCTAACCTAACCTAACCTAACCTAACCTAACCTAACCTAACCTAACCTAACCTAACCTAACCTAACCTAACCTAACCTAACCTAACCTAACCTAACCTAACCTAACCTAACCTAACCTAACCTAACCTAACCTAACCTAACCTAACCTAACCTAACCTAACCTAACCTAACCTAACCTAACCTAACCTAACCTAACCTAACCTAACCTAACCTAACCTAACCTAACCTAACCTAACCTAACCTAACCTAACCTAACCTAACCTAACCTAACCTAACCTAACCTAACCTAACCTAACCTAACCTAACCTAACCTAACCTAACCTAACCTAACCTAACCTAACCTAACCTAACCTAACCTAACCTAACCTAACCTAACCTAACCTAACCTAACCTAACCTAACCTAACCTAACCTAACCTAACCTAACCTAACCTAACCTAACCTAACCTAACCTAACCTAACCTAACCTAACCTAACCTAACCTAACCTAACCTAACCTAACCTAACCTAACCTAACCTAACCTAACCTAACCTAACCTAACCTAACCTAACCTAACCTAACCTAACCTAACCTAACCTAACCTAACCTAACCTAACCTAACCTAACCTAACCTAACCTAACCTAACCTAACCTAACCTAACCTAACCTAACCTAACCTAACCTAACCTAACCTAACCTAACCTAACCTAACCTAACCTAACCTAACCTAACCTAACCTAACCTAACCTAACCTAACCTAACCTAACCTAACCTAACCTAACCTAACCTAACCTAACCTAACCTAACCTAACCTAACCTAACCTAACCTAACCTAACCTAACCTAACCTAACCTAACCTAACCTAACCTAACCTAACCTAACCTAACCTAACCTAACCTAACCTAACCTAACCTAACCTAACCTAACCTAACCTAACCTAACCTAACCTAACCTAACCTAACCTAACCTAACCTAACCTAACCTAACCTAACCTAACCTAACCTAACCTAACCTAACCTAACCTAACCTAACCTAACCTAACCTAACCTAACCTAACCTAACCTAACCTAACCTAACCTAACCTAACCTAACCTAACCTAACCTAACCTAACCTAACCTAACCAAATTGTTCAAGGTTTTCGTACGGTCAGCACCGCGACCTCCATTTCTCTCGCCCAACTCACTCCCCTTCCTACTAAAATATCCGAGGTAGCTGATATTGAACTTACAAAACTTAACGGTCATTCTAAATTTTTACCTTCCGATACCCCTTTAGAACGCCCATCACCCCCCTCTGAGCTACTCCACCCATCCCTTAGAACCGGAATCCAATTCACTGAGGTGACTAACATCAACGAACTCACCGACCTTTCACTCCCAAACACCACTGAAATTTACACCGACGGTAGCAAGCACGATGATGTGGTCGGTGCCGCTTTTGTCGTACTGCATCCTAATGGCAACACCACCATCAAAAAATTCAAACTCCATAATAAATGTTCTGTCTTCCAGGCGGAAATGCTCGCCATTAGCGGTGCCTGCAACTGGATCATTTCCAATCAAATCCCCCACTCTCTTGTCCTCTCTGACTCTAAAGCCGGTCTGACTGAATTGTGTAATCCCAACAGCTGTAACCCCTTCGCCGTACAGATCTTTTCCAAATTAAACTATGCCAACCTGAATGGTCTCTCAATTAAATTCGCCTGGGTCAGGGCACATGTAGGCATCGTCGGCAACGAAATGGCTGATCAGGCCGCTAAGCACGCGGCCTCACTTCACAAGAAACCTGACTATTACCACATTCCCATCAGCTTTATAAAATATGAAAACAAACAGTTATCCAAACAGGCCTCTCAGGACTTATACGCCGAATGCACTTTTGTCACTACACGGTTCCCTACTATCACAGACTTAAACAATTACTTAAAGATTGTCAGACCATACTTTGCCATAACTCAATATTTAACGAATCATGGGTATCACAAAGCCTACCTACACAGATTTAAAATCACTGATAATGACTTCTGTCCCTGTGACGGTCAGTCATCCCAAACACTTTCCCACCTGATTCAAGACTGCCCTAGATTTGCCTCTACCCGTACAGACCATCTTATCGCAGCAGAAACCATAGACCCTTACGATGTCAGAACATTCTTGGATAAACCAACACTCATTGACACATTCCACACTCACTTACACTATATCATCAAACAGCTAAAAACATTCAATAAAGAACAAACTGCACATACAGACACAACCAATTAACAATTAGCTATCATCATATTAGTATCACTTTCGTTAATTTCAATAATACTTAGTTAATTTACTTAGTGTACCATAATAATAATAATCCTAGCTTTTGTTATTAAAAATTTGTGCATTTTGCCCTCTCGCCACCGCACCTTACTATCTTTTCTTGTCATACATATGCCATTTCCGTTTACATCATGCGCTTCCTGTAACTCTGTACACGCGCAACAAAATTCACTTGTGTTTGAATTCAATTATATCAGCTGTATTATAAATTTTGCGTCTCTGTATATAACCAAATATCATTTAATACTTATTCTCTCTGCTTATATTAAAAGCAACAACAAGAACAAGAAAAATCGTAGCTTAAGTTAATTAATAAATTACGATGGAAAGGAGGGTTGGGCTGTGGGAAAAAAAAAAAAAAAAAAAAAAATACATATGTATATATATATAATAATAATAATACAAAAAAAAAAAAAATAATAATAATAATATTAAAAAAAAAAAAAAAAAAAAAAAAAAAAAAAAAAAAAAAAAAAAAAAAAAAAAAAAAAAAAAAAAAAAAAAAAAAAACTCCACCCTGCCCTTCCTTAAAGCTTAACTAATGCTATAACTATTACCAACCCGACTGTTTAATAATGTGTAACTGTGTAACTGTAATCACTAATTTAATTTTATTCTATTGATTTTTGTATTATAATTCAGTTGTAAATACCTTTTTCACTCACGTTCTTGTCAATTATTTAACTAATGTACATATGCTGATTTCATTGTAAAGACCATTTCTGTTCATGTGTTCATGTGTTCATTTGTACATTTTAATTAATGAATAATTTTAATTATTTTTCTATTTAAAATTTTAATAACTTTAATAATTTTTACAATGCATTTTACCGTGTCATGTGTTCATTTGTACTTTTCAATTATGGATAATGTTAATTATTTTATTTAAAATTTGGAAAACAAAAAAAAAAAAAAAAACAATTTATGTATGTATGCTGATTTTATTGTAAAGACCATTTTTGTTACGCCCTGGCTGAATCATGTGTTCTTGTGTAACTGTACTTAATCACTAATTTAATTTCTTTAATTTCGTTCCATTGATTCTTGTATTATCATCCATTTGTAAATACCTTTTCCACTCACGTTCTTATCAATTATTCCAGTAATGTACATATGCTTATTTCATTGTAGAGACCATTTCTGTTCATGTGTTCATTTATTCATTTGTACATTTTAATTAATGAATAATTTTAATTATTTTACCATTTAAAATTTTAAATAACTTTAATAATTTTTACAATGTATCTTACCGCGTCATCTGTTCATTTAAATGATTCTACAATCGAACTAATATGTAGATATCTATTAGCTCTATAATATATGTATATTGTGTATGTGTATATGTATATATGGGTATATATATGTATGTATTTGTGTGTATATGAATATGTATAAATGTAAACATATATATATTTATTCATATAATAATATATATATTATACTCTATATATTATAACATAATCATCCTACCCTAATATTCTATTAATTATATCTTATTTTTATCTAGCACATATAATTATATTATTATTAATACAGTTTATCAGTCATCCATTCCACTTATACTTATAACGTAATTCTCCACACTTATTATATATTTACCCATCTTACACATTTTGCAACATCTCGGAGTATCCCATTAGCACTGAGGTGTTGCAATAACACCATCCACTCCGTTGGTTTTTTTTTAGTGGGTATTCCAGTCGCTTCACGGCTGGCGAGTCCCACATACCCGCCCTGAAATAAGACAGTAATCCTGTCTTATTTCAGGACGGGATGCGTAAATGCATTTTTCTGACCAACGTTAAAAAAAAAAAAAAAAAAAAAAAACCTAACCTAACCTAACCTAACCTAACCTAACCTAACCTAACCTAACCTAACCTAACCTAACCTAACCTAACCTAACCTAACCTAACCTAACCTAACCTAACCTAACCTAACCTAACCTAACCTAACCTAACCTAACCTAACCTAACCTAACCTAACCTAACCTAACCTAACCTAACCTAACCTAACCTAACCTAACCTAACCTAACCTAACCTAACCTAACCTAACCTAACCTAACCTAACCTAACCTAACCTAACCTAACCTAACCTAACCTAACCTAACCTAACCTAACCTAACCTAACCTAACCTAACCTAACCTAACCTAACCTAACCTAACCTAACCTAACCTAACCTAACCTAACCTAACCTAACCTAACCTAACCTAACCTAACCTAACCTAACCTAACCTAACCTAACCTAACCTAACCTAACCTAACCTAACCTAACCTAACCTAACCTAACCTAACCTAACCTAACCTAACCTAACCTAACCTAACCTAACCTAACCTAACCTAACCTAACCTAACCTAACCTAACCTAACCTAACCTAACCTAACCTAACCTAACCTAACCTAACCTAACCTAACCTAACCTAACCTAACCTAACCTAACCTAACCTAACCTAACCTAACCTAACCTAACCTAACCTAACCTAACCTAACCTAACCTAACCTAACCTAACCTAACCTAACCTAACCTAACCTAACCTAACCTAACCTAACCTAACCTAACCTAACCTAACCTAACCTAACCTAACCTAACCTAACCTAACCTAACCTAACCTAACCTAACCTAACCTAACCTAACCTAACCTAACCTAACCTAACCTAACCTAACCTAACCTAACCTAACCTAACCTAACCTAACCTAACCTAACCTAACCTAACCTAACCTAACCTAACCTAACCTAACCTAACCTAACCTAACCTAACCTAACCTAACCTAACCTAACCTAACCTAACCTAACCTAACCTAACCTAACCTAACCTAACCTAACCTAACCTAACCTAACCTAACCTAACCTAACCTAACCTAACCTAACCTAACCTAACCTAACCTAACCTAACCTAACCTAACCTAACCTAACCTAACCTAACCTAACCTAACCTAACCTAACCTAACCTAACCTAACCTAACCTAACCTAACCTAACCTAACCTAACCTAACCTAACCTAACCTAACCTAACCTAACCTAACCTAACCTAACCTAACCTAACCTAACCTAACCTAACCTAACCTAACCTAACCTAACCTAACCTAACCTAACCTAACCTAACCTAACCTAACCTAACCTAACCTAACCTAACCTAACCTAACCTAACCTAACCTAACCTAACCTAACCTAACCTAACCTAACCTAACCTAACCTAACCTAACCTAACCTAACCTAACCTAACCTAACCTAACCTAACCTAACCTAACCTAACCTAACCTAACCTAACCTAACCTAACCTAACCTAACCTAACCTAACCTAACCTAACCTAACCTAACCTAACCTAACCTAACCTAACCTAACCTAACCTAACCTAACCTAACCTAACCTAACCTAACCTAACCTAACCTAACCTAACCTAACCTAACCTAACCTAACCTAACCTAACCTAACCTAACCTAACCTAACCTAACCTAACCTAACCTAACCTAACCTAACCTAACCTAACCTAACCTAACCTAACCTAACCTAACCTAACCTAACCTAACCTAACCTAACCTAACCTAACCTAACCTAACCTAACCTAACCTAACCTAACCTAACCTAACCTAACCTAACCTAACCTAACCTAACCTAACCTAACCTAACCTAACCTAACCTAACCTAACCTAACCTAACCTAACCTAACCTAACCTAACCTAACCTAACCTAACCTAACCTAACCTAACCTAACCTAACCTAACCTAACCTAACCTAACCTAACCTAACCTAACCTAACCTAACCTAACCTAACCTAACCTAACCTAACCTAACCTAACCTAACCTAACCTAACCTAACCTAACCTAACCTAACCTAACCTAACCTAACCTAACCTAACCTAACCTAACCTAACCTAACCTAACCTAACCTAACCTAACCTAACCTAACCTAACCTAACCTAACCTAACCTAACCTAACCTAACCTAACCTAACCTAACCTAACCTAACCTAACCTAACCTAACCTAACCTAACCTAACCTAACCTAACCTAACCTAACCTAACCTAACCTAACCTAACCTAACCTAACCTAACCTAACCTAACCTAACCTAACCTAACCTAACCTAACCTAACCTAACCTAACCTAACCTAACCTAACCTAACCTAACCTAACCTAACCTAACCTAACCTAACCTAACCTAACCTAACCTAACCTAACCTAACCTAACCTAACCTAACCTAACCTAACCTAACCTAACCTAACCTAACCTAACCTAACCTAACCTAACCTAACCTAACCTAACCTAACCTAACCTAACCTAACCTAACCTAACCTAACCTAACCTAACCTAACCTAACCTAACCTAACCTAACCTAACCTAACCTAACCTAACCTAACCTAACCTAACCTAACCTAACCTAACCTAACCTAACCTAACCTAACCTAACCTAACCTAACCTAACCTAACCAGTCTCGCGTCGCTCGTCGCCGGGTGCGGACGTGTCGAGAGCTCTGGGCCGCGTGCGCGAGTGGCGGTCCGGACCGACAGCGAACCGAGGACCGACCAAGGGGACCGGACAGCGGACCGACCAAGGGGACCGGACCTTCAGCGGACCAGGACCGGACCGAGGACCAGACCAGCAGCGGACCGGACCGACCAGGGGACCGGACATCGGACCGACGACCGGACAGCGGACCGAGGACCGGACCGGACCGGACCAGCGGCGGACCAAGGACCGGACCGGACCAGGAGCAGTGGTTGGGCCGGGCGCCTATATAAGCGGCTCGCCTCACCGAGCCACCTCAGTCGCGCGCGGATCGCCGCCGCGAGCGGTCGTCTTCGGCGGGCGGCCTTCTCGGCCCCTATGCCCTCGCGTCCGGGCGTATAGCCAGGACGTGAGGTGTGACAGGGGTCTGAGGACCGGACCCGCGAAGAGGTGCGGACCGGACCGAGGACCGGACCAGCAGCGGACCGGACCAACCTAGGGGACCGGACATCGGACCGACGACCGGACAGCGGACTGAGGACCGGACCGTGCCAGCGGGGAACCGGGGACCGAGGACCGGACCGGACCAGGAACAGTGGTAAGACCGGGCGTCTATATAGGCGGCTCGCCTCACCGAGCCACCTCAGTCACGCGCAGATCGCCGTCGCGAGCGGTCGTCTTCGGCGGGTGGCCCTCACGGCCCCTATGCCCTCGCGTCCGGGCGTATAGCCTGGGCGTGAGGTGTGACAGGGGTCTGAGGACCGGGACTGGAGACCGGACCGGACCGGTAAAGACCACGAAGAGGTGCGGACCGGGGACCGGAGCAGCAGCAGCGGACCGGACCGACCTAGGGGACCGTGGACCGGACATCGGACCAACGACTGGACAGCTGACCGGGCTGACAGCGGACCGAGGACCGGACCAGGAACAGTGGTTGGGCCGGGCGCCTGTGTAGGCGGCTCGCCTTACCCAGCCACCTCAGTCGCGCACAGACCGCCGACGCGAGCGGTCGTCTTCGGCGGGCGGCCTTGACGGCCCTATGCCCTCGCGTCCGGGCGTATAGCCTGGGCGTGAGGTGTGACAGGGGTCTGAGGACCGGGACTGGAGACCGGACCGGACCGGTAAAGACCACGAAGAGGTGCGGACCGGGGACCGGAGCAGCAGCAGCGGACCGGACCGACCTAGGGGACCGTGGACCGGACATCGGACCTACGACTGGACAGCGGACCGGGCTGACAGCGGACCGAGGACCGGACCGGACCAGGAACAGTGGTTGGGCCGGGCGCCTGTGTAGGCGGCTCGCCTTACCCAGCCACCTCAGTCGCGCACAGACCGCCGACGCGAGCGGTCGTCTTCGGCGGGCGGCCTTGACGGCCCTAAGCCCTCGCGTCCGGGCGTATAGCCTGGGCGTGAGGTGTGACAGGGGCCTGAGGACCGGGACTGGAGACCGGACCGGACCGGTAAAGACCACGAAGAGGTGCGGACCGGGGACCGGAGCAGCAGCAGCGGACCGGACCGACCTAGGGGACCGTGGACCGGACATCGGACCAACGACTTGACGGTGCGGACCAGGACACCGGAGCGGACCAGGACTAACACCAACCTGTGGACTGGACCGGACAGCGTGGAGCAGCGGGCCAGGACCGGACCAACCAGGAGTCCGGACCACGGATCAACCAACCAAGGAAGCAGACCAGGAGACCGGAGCGGACCAGGACCAGACCAACCAGAGGACTGGACCAGACCGCAAAGAGCAGCGGGCCAGACCGCCGGACCGCGGACCGAGGACCGGACCTGGACCGGACCGACCGTGAAGAGGAGTAGACCTGGACCGGAGCGGACCGGCCAGACGATCGGAGCGGACCGGTCAGACGACCGGACCGAACCCGCGACGAGGTCCGGGCCTGAGGAAGGGCCAGCCTGGGCAGAGGACCGACCAACGTTAGAGGACCGGAGCTTACCTGCAAGCGAGACCTAGCCCGGTCAGTGGGGGGGGTATTTCGGGATTTGTGCTCTGTGCTTAAAATAATGGGTAGTGCCTTATGTGATAAACATTGGTCATCATGACCTCTTGATTCCGTGTACACTCAGTGACAGTGATTAGTGGCTGTGCATAATTGGATTGCAGTGAATACAACAGTCGTGCACAATGGACACCGAGGTGGGAGTATCCAGCTCGCCTGGAGAGGACAATGTAACAGGTAATCCCTCCCTCATCTCTCAGTCTACTCTGAAAGGAGCTAACGCCAAGCGACCTCCTCCGTCGGCTTACATTGAGCTACCTGCAACTGCCGCTGAGGTCAAGGACCTCGATTCCCTCGCCAAGGTGATTAGAATACTATCAACTACCACCATCAAGGCGATTAATGAAGGTAAAAGCGTCACCGCTTCAAATAAGAGACTCATTACCGCGGCTGCTGCCGAGACCCAACGATCAATTGATCAATACTTGCGTACGGTCACAACTACACCTTCAACTCTGGCCGCCCTGTCGGAGGTCAGCGACCCTGTCAGCCATAATAGTCATGATGATACACTAAGGAAGGAACTAAGTGAGTGCGTAGGGGAAATTCGCATGCTGCGCGGAGAGCTAGCCTCCCATCCGTTGGCCTCTCCTACTACCTTAGCCGCTGGCCTGAAGGAGTCAATTAGAGAAGAGATAGGCAGCGCATTCAGATTAGAAACCCAATCCGTCAAATCGACTAACCGGTCATATGCTGCCGCCGCTCGCACACCATCGGACAAATCCAACATACCTGCCAATCGACCCTCTATTATTGTCGCTCCGGCCGGGGACGTTCCCACTGCCTCGCACACCCTCAAAGCATTCAGATCGGGCGTAACTTTCAAAGACACCAATTTCTCACCCGCCGAGGTCAAGTTAATCCCAAATAAGAAACTGCGCTTAGTATTCGACAACTGCGAGCAACGGGACATCACCCTTCACAAGATCGAATCAGCTAATTGCGGACTCACTGCTAAGCCCACTAAAAAACTTAGACCTATGCTATTGCTTAAGGGCGTCTCCAAATCCACTACTCCTGAATCCCTTACGGATATCATCCTACACCAAAATGACTCTATAAGAAATTTGATAACTAATGATGAGGAATTTCAATTTAAATTCAAAAGAAACAATAGAAACAGCAAACTTTACAATGCAGTCTTCATTACGACACCCATGCTCTGGCGCACCATCGTCTCTTCCGGCAGACTCAACGTGGACCACCAGAGGGTCCACGTCGAGGAATACGTTCCCCTTCTCCAATGCTTCAAATGCCTACAATTTGGCCACACGCAAAAAAGGTGTACGTCCGACACACCCATCTGCTCACACTGCTCATCCACTGATCACAACTATCGCAATTGCCCTAACAACACAGACGAAAACAAAATTTGCTGTTTTAATTGCTCCAAACAACAAAAACGTAAAGATCCTGCAAATCCCATTAAAACAAACCACAGTGCCACCTCCAACTCATGTCCATTTATAAACCAATTGACCAACCGTCTGCGCGACAAAATCGATTATGGATAGTCGCGTCACTTGCACACTCCCAAACAAGGAATATTCCTGTATTCAAGTTAACTTAGACAAAGGCAGAAACGCCCTTCACGAACTCACCACTCACATAAATTCGCATCAAACCGACCTCATATTCATCAATGAACCATACGTTGGATCCAGTAACGAAATGAAAAACACACCTGGCTACCTTACTTATCAATTTCCTTCCTCCACTAATACAAAAGCTTCAATCCTAATTAAGGAAAACCTCACCAGCTCTCTCGGGATCAGTGAATTCTCCAACTCCAACATTTGCATTGTTAAAATTAACCATCAGGGCAAAGGTTGTATATACATCATCTGTGTATATATTGAACCTCGCACCGACGACCATGATACCCTAAGAAAATTAGAACATTTCCTTCAAATAACTGCTGGATCTACGCACCTCATCTGTGGTGACTTCAATGGCTGGCACAGTCTCTGGGGCTCTGAGAAAAACAATAGGCGAGGCAACCGCATTTTGGACTTCATCACAGTTAACAGTTTGACTCTTTGTAACGTTGGATCACATCCAACTTTTGAAACCATTTCGCACGGAAGGTACAGATCATCCATCATTGACTTAACCCTAACTAATAACACCTCATCTTCCCGCATCACTAACTGGACAATTGACCGTTCCCTTTGTCCATCAACCCAGCATAACGCCATTAAATTTTCCCTAAGCTTCGGGACCATTAGATATACTAGAAACAAGAAACTTTCAACATTCAAATATAACACCTCTTCCGTTAAATGGGACGCCATCAATGATAGCTTCACTAACGAAATTAATAATAAAATTAACGTGCACACTGAAATCTCTTCTTTAAATAAATCAGAACTAGAAACTTACATATCCAAATTAACTTCAGCCATACAACTGACCTGCGACAAAATTCTACCCCGGTCCCCCAGATACCTACACAAGGCTCCCTGGTGGAACGACGACTTAGAGAAACTAAAAAAGGAAGTCATTGCTATCCATCACAAACTTTGTAATCATGTAAGACGCAAACTGCCCTTAGGCGACATTATATCGGAAAGAGCGATCCTCAAGAAAAAATATTCTGATGCCATCTGCTCCGCCTCTACTGAAAATTTCAGGGAATTTTGTAATAAACAAAAGAAGGAAGACGTTTACTCTATCACCAACAGACTAATAAAAACCCGACCAATTACTAAACCCCCGTCCACACTTAGGCTTGATGATGGTACATACACCACGGATACTGTAAGCACTGCCAATGCTCTTCTTAACAGATTTTACCCTGACGACAACACCGACACCACTGACAGACAAAAATCCCTTCGACAGAATATGATCAATCCCCCAAATCAGGACACTGAACCCCCCTTCACTTTTATCGAAATATTAGAATGCATCAAGTCAATGAACCATAAAAGGGCTCCCGGACCCGATCACCTTACCGCCGATATCTGCTTGCAATTTGCCATGGCTTTTCCTGGAATAATCACTGATCTCATGAACAGATGCCTCCAATTAGAATATTTCCCCACAATTTGGAAGATTGCACATGCTAAAATCATACCCAAACCTAACAAAGGCGACTACTCTGACCCATCTTCGTACAGACCCATCGGCCTCATCAATGTGTTCGGAAAGATTCTTGAAAAGCTCTTGACTAACAGACTCACCCACCATATGCTCTCCACTGACACTTCATGTAACAAACAATTCGGTTTTAAACGACAAACATCCACTATCCAAGCAATAGACCACGCCTTGAAAATTATTAATAATGCAAAATCTAATAACGAACATGTCATAGCTGTATCCCTGGATATTAAATCCGCTTTTGACCATGCGTGGTGGCCTGCCATTTTTCATAGATTACGTGAAATAAACTGTCCCGGTAACATTTATAACATTCTTCTCAGTTACATTGAAGATCGGAAAGTCGAAATTAACTTCGCCGATTGTCATGTGAGCAAAACAATGACCAAAGGGTGCATACAGGGATCTGTCTGCGGCCCCACATTCTGGAACTTAATCTTGGACGAACTGCTATGCGCTGACTTACCCCCTGGGTGCCACCTGCAAGCTTACGCTGACGACGTACTTCTAATAACGCATTCCAAACACATTCGCGATCTTGAGTACCAAACCAACCAAGCCTTGTCTCAAATATCCACATGGGGTGACACCGTAAAACTTAAATTCGGTCCTGATAAGACTCAGGTCATTGGCTTCAGCAGTAAATCACAAAAGTGCAACATCAGAATAGATAATCAAACAATTCCATTTGCTAAAGAATTCAAAATCCTTGGGGTCATCATTGACAATAAACTCAACTTCAATAAACATTGCGAATATGTCATTGACAAAGCAAAAAAGCTATTCAATAAACTTACCATTTTCATTAGACCGACTTGGGGAGTTCACCCGGATAATGTTAAAATAATATACGAAAGCGTGATCGAACCGATAATAAGTTACGCTGCGGGCATTTGGTCAACTGCGCTTCTGTGTAAATACAACATTCATAAATTTTTATCCCTACAAAGATTATTTGCCATTAAAATTGTTCAAGGTTTTCGTACGGTCAGCACCGCGACCTCCATTTCTCTCGCCCAACTCACTCCCCTTCCTACTAAAATATCCGAGGTAGCTGATATCGAACTTACAAAACTTAACGGTCATTCTAAATTTTTACCTTCCGATACCCCTTTAGAACGCCCATCACCCCCCTCAGAGCTACTCCACCCATCCCTTAGAACCGGAATCCAATTCACTGAGGTGACTAACATCAACGAACTCACCGACCTTTCACTCCCAAACACCACTGAAATTTACACCGACGGTAGCAAGCACGATGATGTGGTCGGTGCCGCTTTTGTCGTACTGCATCCTAATGGCAACACCACCATCAAAAAATTCAAACTCCATAATAAATGTTCGGTCTTCCAGGCGGAAATGCTCGCCATTAGCGGTGCCTGCAACTGGATCATTTCCAATCAAATCCCCCACTCTCTTGTCCTCTCTGACTCTAAAGCCGGTCTGACTGAATTGTGTAATCCCAACAGCTGTAACCCCTTCGCCGTACAGATCTTTTCCAAATTAAACTATGCCAACCTGAATGGTCTCTCAATTAAATTCGCCTGGGTCAGGGCACATGTAGGCATCGTCGGTAACGAAATGGCTGATCAGGCCGCTAAGCACGCGGCCTCACTTCACAAGAAACCTGACTATTACCACATTCCCATCAGCTTTATAAAATATGAAAACAAACAGGTATCCAAACAGGCCTCTCAGGACTTATACGCCGAATGCACTTTTGTCACTACACGGTTCCCTACTATCACAGACTTAAACAATTACTTAAAGATTGTCAGACCATACTTTGCCATAACTCAATATTTAACGAATCATGGGTATCACAAAGCCTACCTACACAGATTTAAAATCACTGATAATGACTTCTGTCCCTGTGACGGTCAGTCATCCCAAACACTTTCCCACCTGATTCAAGACTGCCCTAGATTTGCCTCTACCCGTACAGACCATCTTATCGCAGCAGAAACCATAGACCCTTACGATGTCAGAACATTCTTGGATAAACCAACACTCATTGACACATTCCACACTCACTTACACTATATCATCAAACAGCTAAAAACATTCAATAAAGAACAAACTGCACATACAGACACAACCAATTAACAATTAGCTATCATCATATTAGTATCACTTTTATTAATTTCAATAATACTTAGTTAATTCACTTACTGTACCATAATAATAACCCTAGCTTATGCTATTAAATTATTGCACTTTGATTTGCAAGCTGCTATTGTAGCTTTTATTTCAGCATTGTAAGCCCACGTTTTTGCACCCACACGGGAGAGCAGGTGGGACACAGGTATCTAGTACGGTCTTCTTTAGGTGGACTGGAATATCTCCTTTTAGGATTTCCTTCATGGTCCAAAACTTTTACCAGCTCATATCAATACGCCGTTCGATCTCTTGTTCTTCGTTATTACCTCCTATGGTATTTGTTTCCTTAATTAATATACCGCAGCTACTATACCATAATAATTTTTCAAATCTAATCTTTAATTCAAAAAAAAAAAAAATATATAGCACTTATTACTATGTCCGCAACTGGGGAGGTCTGCACCTGCTGCCCCACTTGCCCTCACCGCAAAGAATTGAAACGTCTGCGGGACTGGACGCAGCAATTGCTACATTCCAACACTGCTCTCATTAATACAATCCATACGATTATCAATACACGCGGACCGTCTCCCACATCTGCCCCACCTCCATCATACCCCCCTTTCAATTTCAGTAAATTAGCCAACTCACCACCCATTGACCCTCTTCCTCACACGCAGGCAACTTACGGTGCCTCCGCGTTAAGGCTCGCGAAAGCTCTCACAAACTTACCGCCCATGGTCTCCCCGATAAGTTCCCCGATCTCTGACTCTTGTGGACAATCAATAAACACCCATGCTACACCCACCCTGACTAAGCCACAGAGGGGCATGCAGTGCGTGCTCTGCGGTATCTTTCTTAAAAGCGGAAAAGGAATCCGTCACTTTAAGAGGAAACATCCTACTTACGAAAATGGCTTTTACCAAGGCAATCCCCATTACCCCAGATATTTCTGGTTCCACACCTCTGAGGTGCTTTCGAGTTGCCCGGGCTATCACCGGCCACCTACTAAACTATTGAAAGGAGTAAGGGGGATCAATTGCCAATTCCTTGGAATTAATTAATTGAAGGATGTGACCAGAAAGAAGGAGAGTGATATCAAAGGAAGAAAAGAGAAAGAACAGGAAAAGAGAATAATTATTAGTAATTTGAGCATTTTACCTTCTCGCTACTGCACCTTACTGTGCCTTACTATCTTTTCTTGTCATACATATTCCATTTCCACTTACTTAAAATTCACTTGTGTCAGTTATATTAGCTACCAGTAATTTTGTGAATATACATACATACATACTTTGAAGTCACTTATTCTCTCTGGTCAAATTTTTCGGTTATAATTGCACATATGTTGATACGACGGAAGGGAGGGCTGGGCCGTAAAGGAAAAAAAAAAAAAAAAAAAAAAAAAATAAAAATAAAAATAAAAATTAAAAAAAAAAAAAAAAAAAAATATATATATAAAAATAAAAAAAAAAAAAAAATAAAAAATAAAAAAAAAAAAAAAAAATAAAAAAAAAAAAATAAAAAAAAAAAATAATAATAATAATAAAAAAAAAAAAAAAAAAAAAAAAACCCCATTTATATACAGAAATATAAAAAAAAAAAAAAAAACACTCTGCCCTCCCTTAAACTTTAACTAGTGCTATAACTATTACCAACCAGACTGTTTAATACTCTACATACTCTGCAATTGTGCAACTGGATTTCATCACTAATTTAATTTCATTCTATTGATTTCTGTATTAAAATTCATTTGTAAATATTTTCTCCACTCACGTTCTAATCAGTTATTTAACTAATGTACATATTCTGACCATTTTTCTTCATGTGTTCTTGTGTTCATTTGTACAATTCAATAAATGAATAATTTTAATTATTTTACTATTTAAAATTTTAAAAATTTATGTATGTATGCTGATTTTATTGTAAAGACCATTTTTGTTACGCCCTGGCTGAATCATGTGTTCTTGTGTAACTGTACTTAATCACTAATTTCATTTCTTTCCATTGATTTTTGTATTATCATCCATTTGTAAATACCTTTTCCACTCACGTTCAATTTTTTCACTAATGTACATATGCTAATTTCATTGTAGGGACCATTTTTGTTCATGTGTTCATGTGTTCATTTGTACACTTTAATTAATGAATAATTTTAATTATTTTACCATTTAAAATTTTAATAACTTTAATAATTTCTACAATGTATCTTACCGTGTCATGTGTTCATATAAATGATTCTATAATCAAACTAATATGTAGATAACTATCTTTTAGCCTTATTTTATTTATAGTTTTATTGTATATATATATATGTATATGTGTGTATGTGTATACGTATATATGGGTATTTGTGTATATATGTGTATGTGTGTATTATTATTATATATGTATGTAGGTGTATATATATATTTATATATATTATAGTGTATGTGTATATGTATATATGGGTATATATATTTATGTGTATATGTATAAATGTAAATATATATATTTATTCATATAATAATATATATATTATACTATATTATAACATAATCATCACCCTAATATTCTATTAATTATATCTTATTTTTATCTAGCACATATAATTATATTATTATTAATACAGTTTATCAGTCACCCATTCAACTTATACTTATAACGTAATTCTCCACACTTATTTCATTCACCCATCTGACACATTTTGCAACATCTCGGAGTATCCCATTAGCACTGAGGTGTTGCAATAACACCACCCACTCCGTTGGTTTTTTTTTTAGTGGGTATTCCAGTCGCTTCACGGCTGGCGAGTCCCACATACCCGCCCTGAAATAAGACAGTAATCCTGT
>NC_069092.1:17473330-17475830 GCF_947172395.1 Bicyclus anynana | reverse complement strand
AACCTAACCTAACCTAACCTAACCTAACCTAACCTAACCTAACCTAACCTAACCTAACCTAACCTAACCTAACCTAACCTAACCTAACCTAACCTAACCTAACCTAACCTAACCTAACCTAACCTAACCTAACCTAACCTAACCTAACCTAACCTAACCTAACCTAACCTAACCTAACCTAACCTAACCTAACCTAACCTAACCTAACCTAACCTAACCTAACCTAACCTAACCTAACCTAACCTAACCTAACCTAACCTAACCTAACCTAACCTAACCTAACCTAACCTAACCTAACCTAACCTAACCTAACCTAACCTAACCTAACCTAACCTAACCTAACCTAACCTAACCTAACCTAACCTAACCTAACCTAACCTAACCTAACCTAACCTAACCTAACCTAACCTAACCTAACCTAACCTAACCTAACCTAACCTAACCTAACCTAACCTAACCTAACCTAACCTAACCTAACCTAACCTAACCTAACCTAACCTAACCTAACCTAACCTAACCTAACCTAACCTAACCTAACCTAACCTAACCTAACCTAACCTAACCTAACCTAACCTAACCTAACCTAACCTAACCTAACCTAACCTAACCTAACCTAACCTAACCTAACCTAACCTAACCTAACCTAACCTAACCTAACCTAACCTAACCTAACCTAACCTAACCTAACCTAACCTAACCTAACCTAACCTAACCTAACCTAACCTAACCTAACCTAACCTAACCTAACCTAACCTAACCTAACCTAACCTAACCTAACCTAACCTAACCTAACCTAACCTAACCTAACCTAACCTAACCTAACCTAACCTAACCTAACCTAACCTAACCTAACCTAACCTAACCTAACCTAACCTAACCTAACCTAACCTAACCTAACCTAACCTAACCTAACCTAACCTAACCTAACCTAACCTAACCTAACCTAACCTAACCTAACCTAACCTAACCTAACCTAACCTAACCTAACCTAACCTAACCTAACCTAACCTAACCTAACCTAACCTAACCTAACCTAACCTAACCTAACCTAACCTAACCTAACCTAACCTAACCTAACCTAACCTAACCTAACCTAACCTAACCTAACCTAACCTAACCTAACCTAACCTAACCTAACCTAACCTAACCTAACCTAACCTAACCTAACCTAACCTAACCTAACCTAACCTAACCTAACCTAACCTAACCTAACCTAACCTAACCTAACCTAACCTAACCTAACCTAACCTAACCTAACCTAACCTAACCTAACCTAACCTAACCTAACCTAACCTAACCTAACCTAACCTAACCTAACCTAACCTAACCTAACCTAACCTAACCTAACCTAACCTAACCTAACCTAACCTAACCTAACCTAACCTAACCTAACCTAACCTAACCTAACCTAACCTAACCTAACCTAACCTAACCTAACCTAACCTAACCTAACCTAACCTAACCTAACCTAACCTAACCTAACCTAACCTAACCTAACCTAACCTAACCTAACCTAACCTAACCTAACCTAACCTAACCTAACCTAACCTAACCTAACCTAACCTAACCTAACCTAACCTAACCTAACCTAACCTAACCTAACCTAACCTAACCTAACCTAACCTAACCTAACCTAACCTAACCTAACCTAACCTAACCTAACCTAACCTAACCTAACCTAACCTAACCTAACCTAACCTAACCTAACCTAACCTAACCTAACCTAACCTAACCTAACCTAACCTAACCTAACCTAACCTAACCTAACCTAACCTAACCTAACCTAACCTAACCTAACCTAACCTAACCTAACCTAACCTAACCTAACCTAACCTAACCTAACCTAACCTAACCTAACCTAACCTAACCTAACCTAACCTAACCTAACCTAACCTAACCTAACCTAACCTAACCTAACCTAACCTAACCTAACCTAACCTAACCTAACCTAACCTAACCTAACCTAACCTAACCTAACCTAACCTAACCTAACCTAACCTAACCTAACCTAACCTAACCTAACCTAACCTAACCTAACCTAACCTAACCTAACCTAACCTAACCTAACCTAACCTAACCTAACCTAACCTAACCTAACCTAACCTAACCTAACCTAACCTAACCTAACCTAACCTAACCTAACCTAACCTAACCTAACCTAACCTAACCTAACCTAACCTAACCTAACCTAACCTAACCTAACCTAACCTAACCTAACCTAACCTAACCTAACCTAACCTAACCTAACCTAACCTAACCTAACCTAACCTAACCTAACCTAACCTAACCTAACCTAACCTAACCTAACCTAACCTAACCTAACCTAACCTAACCTAACCTAACCTAACCTAACCTAACCTAACCTAACCTAACCTAACCTAACCTAACCTAACCTAACCTAACCTAACCTAACCTAACCTAACCTAACCTAACCTAACCTAACCTAACCTAACCTAACCTAACCTAACCTAACCTAACCTAACCTAACCTAACCTAACCT
>NC_069092.1:17453330-17470830 GCF_947172395.1 Bicyclus anynana | reverse complement strand
TCACTTGACATAGAGGGAGCTTTCGACAATGCGTGGTGGCCGGCGCTCAAAAACAAACTAATAGAGATGAAATGCCCAAGGAACCTATACGCCATGGTTTGTTCTTATCTCACTGACCGGAAGATCAGGGTCAACTACGCCAGAGCAGCTGCTGAGAGAAAAACGACGAAAGGATGCGTCCAAGGATCCATCGGCGGGCCAACCTTTTGGAATTTAATCCTAGACTCTCTGCTCAACAAGTTAACTGGCGAAGGAGTGTACAGCCAAGCGTTCGCCGACGATGTGGTCCTAGTTTTCTCAGGACATGAAATGGCTGTAATAGAAGAGACAGCTAACAACACTCTAGCAGGAGTAGTGAGGTGGGGAAAGCGTAACAAGTTACACTTCGCCGCACATAAAACCAATGCGATGATCATTACAAGGAAACTTAAGTACGATCTCCCAATTCTCCACATGTCCCAAAACAGGCTACAACTCGTCAAAGAAATCAAGCTTCTAGGACTCATCATAGACCACAAGTTAACCTTCGAACCGCATGTCAAAGCTATCAGGAAGAAAACGGCAGAAATATATAAACAACTTGCATGCGCTGCGAGAGTGACTTGGGGCCTAAACAGTGAAATAACAAGGACTATTTACGTAGCGGTGATCGAGCCTATAGTGTTGTACGCTGCAAGCGTATGGTACCCGGCAACGGAGCTACAAATGATACGCGATCTACTGAATGGACTCCAAAGGGGATACGCACAAAAGATTTGCAAAGCGTACCGTACGGTCTCACTAACTTCTGCGTTGGTTCTGTCGGGGCTACTTCCACTCGACATCAGAGTTCAAGAGGCAGCACAACTCTATTTGGCGAAAAAAGGCAAGTCAAAAGACTTTTTACCGCCAGGCAGGGAACCTAACCTAACCTAACCTAACCTAACCTAACCTAACCTAACCTAACCTAACCTAACCTAACCTAACCTAACCTAACCTAACCTAACCTAACCTAACCTAACCTAACCTAACCTAACCTAACCTAACCTAACCTAACCTAACCTAACCTAACCTAACCTAACCTAACCTAACCTAACCTAACCTAACCTAACCTAACCTAACCTAACCTAACCTAACCTAACCTAACCTAACCTAACCTAACCTAACCTAACCTAACCTAACCTAACCTAACCTAACCTAACCTAACCTAACCTAACCTAACCTAACCTAACCTAACCTAACCTAACCTAACCTAACCTAACCTAACCTAACCTAACCTAACCTAACCTAACCTAACCTAACCTAACCTAACCTAACCTAACCTAACCTAACCTAACCTAACCTAACCTAACCTAACCTAACCTAACCTAACCTAACCTAACCTAACCTAACCTAACCTAACCTAACCTAACCTAACCTAACCTAACCTAACCTAACCTAACCTAACCTAACCTAACCTAACCTAACCTAACCTAACCTAACCTAACCTAACCTAACCTAACCTAACCTAACCTAACCTAACCTAACCTAACCTAACCTAACCTAACCTAACCTAACCTAACCTAACCTAACCTAACCTAACCTAACCTAACCTAACCTAACCTAACCTAACCTAACCTAACCTAACCTAACCTAACCTAACCTAACCTAACCTAACCTAACCTAACCTAACCTAACCTAACCTAACCTAACCTAACCTAACCTAACCTAACCTAACCTAACCTAACCTAACCTAACCTAACCTAACCTAACCTAACCTAACCTAACCTAACCTAACCTAACCTAACCTAACCTAACCTAACCTAACCTAACCTAACCTAACCTAACCTAACCTAACCTAACCTAACCTAACCTAACCTAACCTAACCTAACCTAACCTAACCTAACCTAACCTAACCTAACCTAACCTAACCTAACCTAACCTAACCTAACCTAACCTAACCTAACCTAACCTAACCTAACCTAACCTAACCTAACCTAACCTAACCTAACCTAACCTAACCTAACCTAACCTAACCTAACCTAACCTAACCTAACCTAACCTAACCTAACCTAACCTAACCTAACCTAACCTAACCTAACCTAACCTAACCTAACCTAACCTAACCTAACCTAACCTAACCTAACCTAACCTAACCTAACCTAACCTAACCTAACCTAACCTAACCTAACCTAACCTAACCTAACCTAACCTAACCTAACCTAACCTAACCTAACCTAACCTAACCTAACCTAACCTAACCTAACCTAACCTAACCTAACCTAACCTAACCTAACCTAACCTAACCTAACCTAACCTAACCTAACCTAACCTAACCTAACCTAACCTAACCTAACCTAACCTAACCTAACCTAACCTAACCTAACCTAACCTAACCTAACCTAACCTAACCTAACCTAACCTAACCTAACCTAACCTAACCTAACCTAACCTAACCTAACCTAACCTAACCTAACCTAACCTAACCTAACCTAACCTAACCTAACCTAACCTAACCTAACCTAACCTAACCTAACCTAACCTAACCTAACCTAACCTAACCTAACCTAACCTAACCTAACCTAACCTAACCTAACCTAACCTAACCTAACCTAACCTAACCTAACCTAACCTAACCTAACCTAACCTAACCTAACCTAACCTAACCTAACCTAACCTAACCTAACCTAACCTAACCTAACCTAACCTAACCTAACCTAACCTAACCTAACCTAACCTAACCTAACCTAACCTAACCTAACCTAACCTAACCTAACCTAACCTAACCTAACCTAACCTAACCTAACCTAACCTAACCTAACCTAACCTAACCTAACCTAACCTAACCTAACCTAACCTAACCTAACCTAACCTAACCTAACCTAACCTAACCTAACCTAACCTAACCTAACCTAACCTAACCTAACCTAACCTAACCTAACCTAACCTAACCTAACCTAACCTAACCTAACCTAACCTAACCTAACCTAACCTAACCTAACCTAACCTAACCTAACCTAACCTAACCTAACCTAACCTAACCTAACCTAACCTAACCTAACCTAACCTAACCTAACCTAACCTAACCTAACCTAACCTAACCTAACCTAACCTAACCTAACCTAACCTAACCTAACCTAACCTAACCTAACCTAACCTAACCTAACCTAACCAAATCGATTATGGATAGTCGCGTCACTTGCACACTCCCAAACAAGGAATATTCCTGTATTCAAGTTAACTTAGACAAAGGCAGAAACGCCCTTCACGAACTCACCACTCACATAAATTCGCATCAAACCGACCTCATATTCATCAATGAACCATACGTTGGATCCAGTAACGAAATGAAAAACACACCTGGCTACCTTACTTATCAATTTCCTTCCTCCACTAATACAAAAGCTTCAATCCTAATTAAGGAAAACCTCACCAGCTCTCTCGGGATCAGTGAATTCTCCAACTCCAACATTTGCATTGTTAAAATTAACCATCAGGGCAAAGGTTGTATATACATCATCTGTGTATATATTGAACCTCGCACCGACGACCATGATACCCTAAGAAAATTAGAACATTTCCTTCAAATAACTGCTGGATCTACGCACCTCATCTGTGGTGACTTCAATGGCTGGCACAGTCTCTGGGGCTCTGAAAAAAACAATAGGCGAGGCAACCGCATTTTGGACTTCATCACAGTTAACAGTCTGACTCTTTGTAACGTTGGATCACATCCAACTTTTGAAACCATTTCGCACGGAAGGTACAGATCATCCATCATTGACTTAACCCTAACTAATAACACCTCATCTTCCCGCATCACTAACTGGACAATTGACCGTTCCCTTTGTCCATCAACCCAGCATAACGCCATTAAATTTTCCCTAAGCTTCGGGACCATTAGATATACTAGAAACAAGAAACTTTCAACATTCAAATATAACACCTCTTCCGTTAAATGGGACGCCATCAATGATAGCTTCACTAACGAAATTAATAATAAAATTAACGTGCACACTGAAATCTCTTCTTTAAATAAATCAGAACTAGAAACTTACATATCCAAATTAACTTCAGCCATACAACTGACCTGCGACAAAATTCTACCCCGGTCCCCCAGATACCTACACAAGGCTCCCTGGTGGAACGACGACTTAGAGAAACTAAAAAAGGAAGTCATTGCTATCCATCACAAACTTTGTAATCATGTAAGACGCAAACTGCCCTTAGGCGACATTATATCGGAAAGAGCGATCCTCAAGAAAAAATATTCTGATGCCATCTGCTCCGCCTCTACTGAAAATTTCAGGGAATTTTGTAATAAACAAAAGAAGGAAGACGTTTACTCTATCACCAACAGACTAATAAAAACCCGACCAATTACTAAACCCCCGTCCACACTTAGGCTTGATGATGGTACATACACCACGGATACTGTAAGCACTGCCAATGCTCTTCTTAACAGATTTTACCCTGACGACAACACCGACACCACTGACAGACAAAAATCCCTTCGACAGAATATGATCAATCCCCCAAATCAGGACACTGAACCCCCCTTCACTTTTATCGAAATATTAGAATGCATCAAGTCAATGAACCATAAAAGGGCTCCCGGACCCGATCACCTTACCGCCGATATCTGCTTGCAATTTGCCATGGCTTTTCCTGGAATAATCACTGATCTCATGAACAGATGCCTCCAATTAGAATATTTCCCCACAATTTGGAAGATTGCACATGCTAAAATCATACCCAAACCTAACAAAGGCGACTACTCTGACCCATCTTCGTACAGACCCATCGGCCTCATCAACGTGTTCGGAAAGATTCTTGAAAAGCTCTTGACTAACAGACTCACCCACCATATGCTCTCCACTGACACTTCATGTAACAAACAATTCGGTTTTAAACGACAAACATCCACTATCCAAGCAATAGACCACGCCTTGAAAATTATTAATAATGCAAAATCTAATAACGAACATGTCATAGCTGTATCCCTGGATATAAAATCCGCTTTTGACCATGCGTGGTGGCCTGCCATTTTTCATAGATTACGTGAAATAAACTGTCCCGGTAACATTTATAACATTCTTCTCAGTTACATTGAAGATCGGAAAGTCGAAATTAACTTCGCCGATTGTCATGTGAGCAAAACAATGACCAAAGGGTGCATACAGGGATCTGTCTGCGGCCCCACATTCTGGAACTTAATCTTGGACGAACTGCTATGCGCTGACTTACCCCCTGGGTGCCACCTGCAAGCTTACGCTGACGATGTACTTCTAATAACGCATTCCAAACACATTCGCGATCTTGAGTACCAAACCAACCAAGCCTTGTCTCAAATATCCACATGGGGTGACACCGTAAAACTTAAATTCGGTCCTGATAAGACTCAGGTCATCGGCTTCAGCAGTAAATCACAAAAGTGCAACATCAGAATAGATAATCAAACAATTCCATTTGCTAAAGAATTCAAAATCCTTGGGGTCATCATTGACAATAAACTCAACTTCAATAAACATTGCGAATATGTCATTGACAAAGCAAAAAAGTTATTCAATAAACTTACCATTTTCATTAGACCGACTTGGGGAGTTCACCCGGATAATGTTAAAATAATATACGAAAGCGTGATCGAACCGATAATAAGTTACGCTGCGGGCATTTGGTCAACTGCGCTTCGGTGTAAATACAACATTCATAAATTTTTATCCCTACAAAGATTATTTGCCATTAAAATTATTCAAGGTTTTCGTACGGTCAGCACCGCGACCTCCATTTCTCTCGCCCAACTCACTCCTCTTCCTACTAAAATATCCGAGGTAGCTGACATTGAACTTACAAAACTTAACGGTCATTCTAAATTTTTACCTTCCGATACCCCTTTAGAACGCCCATCACCCTCCTCTGAGCTACTCCACCCATCCCTTAGAACCGGAATCCAATTCACTGAGGTGACTAACATCAACGAACTCACCGACCTTTCACTCCCAAACACCACTGAAATTTACACCGACGGTAGCAAGCACGATGATGTGGTCGGTGCCGCTTTTGTCGTACTGCATCCTAATGGCAACACCACCATCAAAAAATTCAAACTCCATAATAAATGTTCGGTCTTCCAGGCGGAAATGCTCGCCATTAGCGGTGCCTGCAACTGGATCATTTCCAACCAAATCCCCCACTCTCTTGTCCTCTCTGACTCTAAAGCCGGTCTGACTGAATTGTGTAATCCCAACAGCTGTAACCCCTTCGCCGTACAGATCTTTTCCAAATTAAACTATGCCAACCTGAATGGTCTCTCAATTAAATTCGCCTGGGTCAGGGCACATGTAGGCATCGTCGGCAACGAAATGGCTGATCAGGCCGCTAAGCACGCGGCCTCACTTCACAAGAAACCTGACTATTACCACATTCCCATCAGCTTTATAAAATATGAAAACAAACAGGTATCCAAACAGGCCTCTCAGGACTTATACGCCGAATGCACTTTTGTCACTACACGGTTCCCTACTATCACAGACTTAAACAATTACTTAAAGATTGTCAGACCATACTTTGCCATAACTCAATATTTAACGAATCATGGGTATCACAAAGCCTACCTACACAGATTTAAAATCACTGATAATGACTTCTGTCCCTGTGACGGTCAATCATCCCAAACACTTTCCCACCTGATTCAAGACTGCCCTAGATTTGCCTCTACCCGTACAGACCATCTTATCGCAGCAGAAACCATAGACCCTTACGATGTCAGAACATTCTTGGATAAACCAACACTCATTGACACGTTTCACACTCACTTACACTATATCATTAAACAACTAAAAACATTTAATAAACAACAAACTGCACTTACAGACGCAACCAACTAATAATTAGCTATCATCATATTAGTATCACTTTCGTTAATTTCAATAATACTTAGTTAATTTACTTAGTGTACCATAATAATAATAATCCTAGCTTATGTTATTAAAAATTTGAGCATTTTGCCCTCTCGCCACCGCACCTTACTATCTTTTCTTGTCATACATATGCCATTTCCGTTTACATCATGCGCTTCCTGTAACTCTGTACACGCGCAACAAAATTCACTTGTGTTTGAATTCAATTATATCAGCTGTATTATAAATTTTGCGTCTCTGTATATAACCAAATATCATTTAATACTTATTCTCTCTGCTTATATTAAAAGCAACAACAAGAACAAGAAAAATCGTAGCTTAAGTTAATTAATAAATTACGATGGAAAGGAGGGTTGGGCTGTGGAAAAAAAAAAAAAAAAATACATATGTATATATATATATAATAATAATAATAATACAAAAAAAAAAAAAAAATTATAATAATAAAAAAAAAAAAAAAAAACTCCACCCTGCCCTTCCTTAAAGCTTAACTAATGTGTAACTGTGTAACTGCAATCACTAATTTATTCTATTTTATTCTATTGATTTTTGTATTATAATTCAGTTGTAAATACCTTTTTCACTCACGTTCTTGTCAATTATTTAACTAATGTACATATGCTGATTTCATTGTAAAGACCATTTCTGTTCATGTGTTCATGTGTTCATTTGTACATTTTAATTAATGAATAATTTTAATTATTTTTCTATTTAAAATTTTAATAACTTTAATAATTTTTACAATGCATTTTACCGTGTCATGTGTTCATTTGTACTTTTCAATTATGGATAATGTTAATTATTTTATTTAAAATTTGGAAAAAAAAAAAAAAAAAAACAATTTATGTATGTATGCAGATTTTATTGTAAAGACCATTTTTGTTACGCCCTGGCTGAATCATGTGTTCTTGTGTAATTGTACTTAATCACTAATCTAATTTCTTTAATTTCTTTCCATTGATTCTTGTATTATCATCCATCGGTAAATACCTTTTCCACTCACGTTCTTATCAATTATTTCACTAATGTACATATCCTTATTTCATTGTAGAGACCATTTCTGTTCATGTGTTCATTTATTCATTTGTACATTTTAATTAATGAATAATTTTAATTATTTTACCATTTAAAATTTTAATAACTTTAATAATTTTTACAATGTATCTTATCGTGTCATGTGTTCATTTAAATGACTCTACAATCGAACTAATATGTAGATATCTATTAGCTCTATTATATATGTATATGTGTATGTGTATATGTATATATGACTTTATATATGTATGTATGTGTGTGTATATGAATATGTATAAATGTATATACATATATATATATATATATATATATATATATTTGTTCATATAATAATATATATATTATACTCTATTTATTATAACATAATCATCCTACCCCAATATTCTATTAATTATATCTTATTTTTATGTAGCACATATAATTATATTATTATTAATACAGTTTATAAGTCATCCATTCTACTTATTCTTATAACGTAATTCTCCACACTTATTATATATTTACCCATCTTATACATTTTGCAACATCTCGGAGTATCCCATTAGCACTGAGGTGTTGCAATAACACCATCCACTCCGTTGGTTTTTTTTTAGTGGGTATTCCAGTCGCTTCACGGCTGGCGAGTCCCACATACCCGCCCTGAAATAAGACAGTAATCCTGTCTTATTTCAGGACGGGATGCGTAAATGCATTTTTCTGACCAACGTTAAAAAAAAAAAAAAAAAAAAAAAAAAACCTAACCTAACCTAACCTAACCTAACCTAACCTAACCTAACCTAACCTAACCTAACCTAACCTAACCTAACCTAACCTAACCTAACCTAACCTAACCTAACCTAACCTAACCTAACCTAACCTAACCTAACCTAACCTAACCTAACCTAACCTAACCTAACCTAACCTAACCTAACCTAACCTAACCTAACCTAACCTAACCTAACCTAACCTAACCTAACCTAACCTAACCTAACCTAACCTAACCTAACCTAACCTAACCTAACCTAACCTAACCTAACCTAACCTAACCTAACCTAACCTAACCTAACCTAACCTAACCTAACCTAACCTAACCTAACCTAACCTAACCTAACCTAACCTAACCTAACCTAACCTAACCTAACCTAACCTAACCTAACCTAACCTAACCTAACCTAACCTAACCTAACCTAACCTAACCTAACCTAACCTAACCTAACCTAACCTAACCTAACCTAACCTAACCTAACCTAACCTAACCTAACCAGTCTCGCGTCGCTCGTCGCCGGGTGCGGACGTGTCGAGAGCTCTGGGCCGCGTGTGCGAGTGGCGGTCCGGACCGACAGCGGACCGAGGACCGACCAAGGGGACCGGACAGCGGACCGAGGACCGGACCGACCAAGGGGACCGGACCTTCAGCGGACCAGGACCGGACCGAGGACCAGACCAGCAGCGGACCGGACCGACCAGGGGACCGGACCGGGGACCGGACATCGGACCGACGACCGGACAGCGGACCGAGGACCGGACCGGACCGGACCAGCGGCGGACCAAGGACCGGACCGGACCAGGAGCAGTGGTTGGGCCGGGCGCCTATATAAGCGGCTCGCCTCACCGAGCCGCCTCAGTCGCGCGCGGATCGCCGCCGCGAGCGGTCGTCTTCACGGCCCCTATGCCCTCGCGTTCGGGCGTATAGCCTGGGCGGGAGGTGTGACAGGGGTCTGAGGACCGGGACTGGAGATCGGACCGGACCCGCGAAGAGGTGCGGACCGGACCGACCAAATCGGACCGAGGACCAGACCAGCAGCGGACCGGACCGACCTAGGGGACCGGACATCGGATCGGCGACCGGGCAGCGGACCGAGGACTGGACCGTGCTAGCGAGGGACCGAGGACCGGACCGGACCAGGAACAGTGGTAAGGCCGGGCGCCTATACAGCGGGCGTCAGTCGCGCGCAGATCGCCGTCGCGAGCGGTCGTCTTCGGCGGACGGCCCCCACGGCCCCTATGCCCTCGCGTCTGGGCGTATAGCCTGGGCGTGAGGTGTGGCAGGGGTCTGAGGACCGGGTCTGGAGACCGGACCGGACCGGTAAAGACCACGAAGAGGTGCGGACCGGGGACCGGAGCAGCAGCAGCGGACCGGATATCGGACCAACGACTGGACAGCGGACCGGGCTGACAGCGGACCGAGGACCGGACCGGACCAGGAACAGTGGTCGGGCCGGGCGCCTATACAGCGGGCGTCAGTCGCGCGCAGATCGCCGTCGAGAGCGGTCGTCTTCGGCGGGCGGCCCCCACGGCCCCTATGCCCTCGCGTCTGGGCGTATAGCCTGGGCGTGAGGTGTGACAGGGGTCTGAGGACCGGGACTGGAGACCGGACCGGACCGGTAAAGACCACGAAGAGGTGCGGACCGGGGACCGGAGCAGCAGCAGCGGACCGGACATCGAACCAACGACTGGACAGCGGACCGGGCTGACAGCGGACCGAGGACCGGACCGGACCAGGAACAGTGGTTGGGCCGGGCGCCTGTGTAGGCGGCTCGCCTTACCCAGCCACCTCAGTCGCGCACAGACCGCCGACGCGAGCGGTCGTCTTCGGCGGGCGGCCCCCACGGCCCCTATGCCCTCGCGTCTGGGCGTATAGCCTGGGCGTGAGGTGTGACAGAGGTCTGAGGACCGGGACTGGAAACCGGACCGGACCGGTAAGGACCGCTAAGAGGTGCGGACCAGGTCTAAATCCAACCTGTGGACTGGACCGGACCGCGTAGAGCAGCGGGCCAGGACCGGACCAACCAGGAGTCCGGACCACGGATCGACCAACCAAGGAAGCAGACCAGGAGACCGGAGCGGACCAGGACCAGACCAACCAGAGGACTGGACCAGACCGCAAAGAGCAGCGGGCCAGACCGCCAGACCGCGGACCGAGGACCGGGACTTGTGCTCTGTGCTTAAATTAATGTGTAGTGCCTTATGTGATAGACATTGGTCATCATGACCTCTTGATTCCGTGTACACTCAGTGACAGTGATTAGTGGCTGTGCATAATTGGATTGCAGTGAATACAACAGTCGTGCACAATGGACACCGAGGTGGGAGTATCCAGCTCGCCTGGAGAGGACAATGTAACAGGTAATCCCTCCCTCATCTCTCAGTCTACTCTGAAAGGAGCTAACGCCAAGCGACCTCCTCCGTCGGCTTACATTGAGCTGCCTGCAACTGCCGCTGAGGTCAAGGACCTCGATTCCCTCGCCAAGGTGATTAGAATACTATCAACTACCACCATCAAGGCGATTAATGAAGGTAAAAGCGTCACCGCTTCAAATAAGAGACTCATTACTGCGGCTGCAGCCGAGACCCAACGATCAATTGATCAATACTTGCGTACGGTCACAAGTACACCAACTCTGGCCGCCCTGTCGGAGGTCAGCGACCCTGTCAGCCATAATAGTAATAATGATACACTAAGGAAGGAACTAAGTGAGTGCGTAGGGGAAATTCGCATGCTGCGCGGAGAACTAGCCTCCCATCCGTTGGCCTCTCCTACCATCTTAGCCGCTGGCCTGAAGGAGTCAATTAGAGAAGAGATAGGCAGCGCCTTCAGATTAGAAACCCAATCCGTCAAATCGACTAACCGGTCATATGCTGCCGCCGCTCGTACACCATCGGACAATCCCAACATACCTGCCAATCGACCCTCTATTATTGTCGCTCCGGCCGAGGACGTTCCCACTGCCTCGCACACCCTCAAAGCATTCAGATCGGGCGTAACTTTCAAAGACACCAATTTCTCACCCGCCGAGGTCAAGTTAATCCCAAATAAGAAACTGCGCTTAGTATTCGACAACTGCGAGCAACGGGACATCACCCTTCAAAAGATCGAATCAGCTAATTGCGGACTCACTGCTAAGCCCACTAAAAAACTTAGACCTATGCTATTGCTCAAGGGCGTCTCCAAATCCACTACTCCTGAATCCCTTACGGATATCATCTTACACCAAAATGACTCTATAAGAAATTTGATAACTAATGATGAGGACTTTCAATTTAAATTCAAAAGAAACAATAGAAACAGCAAACTTTACAATGCAGTCTTCATTACGACACCCATGCTCTGGCGCACCATCGTCTCTTCCGGCAGACTCAACGTGGACCACCAGAGGGTCCACGTCGAGGAATACGTTCCCCTTCTCCAATGCTTCAAATGCCTACAATTTGGCCACACGCAAAAAAGGTGTACGTCCGACACACTCATCTGCTCACACTGCTCATCCACTGATCACAACTATCGCAACTGCCCTAACAACACAGACGACAACAAAATTTGCTGTTTTAATTGCTCCAAACAACAAAAACGTAAAGATCCCGCAAATCCCATTAAAACAAACCACAGTGCCACCTCCAACTCATGTCCACTTATAAACCAATTGACCAACCGTCTGCGCGACAAAATCGATTATGGATAGTCGCGTTATATTCCATTTACGCTTATGTCAAACGCTTTCTGTAACTCTGTATATGCGTAACGAAATTCACTTGTGTCAATTATATTAGCTCTACTATTAATTTTGCGTCTCTGTATATAACTAAATATAATAAAACTAAACTGTAACTGTATGTAACTAAAATAACGACATACTTTGAACTCACTTATTCTCTCTGGTCAAATTTTTCGGTTATAATTGCAAATATGTTTATATCTTGATACTACGGAAGGGAGGGCTGGGCCGTGAAGGAAAAAAAAAAAAAAAAAAAAAAAAAAAAAAAAAAAACCCATATATATATACAGAAATATAATATATATATATATATAAAAAAAAAAAAAAAAAAAAAAAAAAAACCTCCAGTCTGCCCTTTCTTAAACTTTAACTAGTGCTATAACTGTATAGACTGTTTAATACTCTGCATACTCTGCAATTGTGTTGATTTCTGTATTATAATTCATTTGTAAATATTTTCTCCACTCACGTTCTAATCAGTTATTTCACTAATGTACATATGCTGACTATTTTTCTTCATGTGTTCTTGTGTTCATTTGTACATTTCAATAAATGAATAATTTTAATTATTTTACTATTTCAAATTTTAAAAATTCATGTATGTATGCTGATTTTATTGTAAAGACCATTTTTGTTACGCCCTGGCTGAATCATGTTTTCTTGTGTAACTGTACTTAATCACTAATTTAATTTTTTTTTCCATTGATTTTTGTATTATCATCCATTTGTAAATACCTTTTCCACTCACGTTCAATTATTTCACTAATGTACATATGCTGATTTCATTGTAGGGACCATTTTTGTTCATGTGTTCATGTGTTCATTTGTACACTTTAATTAATGAATAATTTTAATTATTTTACCATTCAAAATTTTAATAACTTTAATAATTTTTACAATGTATCTTACCGTGTCATGTGTTCATATAAATGATTCTATGATCGAACTAATATGTAGATAACTATCTTTTAGCCTTCTTTTATTTATAGTTTTATTGTATATATATAAGCATATGTGTGTATGTGTATATGTATATATGGGCATTTGTGTATATATGTGTGTGTATATGTATGTATGTAGGTGTATATATATATTTATATATATTATAGTGTATGTGTATATGTATATATGGTTATATATATTTATGTATATGTATAAATGTAAATATATATATTTATTCATATAATAATATATATATTATACTATATTTATTATAACATAATCATCACCCTAATATTCTATTAATTATATCTTATTTTTATCTAGCACATATAATTATATTATTATTAATACAGTTTATCAGTCACCCATTCAACTTATACTTATAACGTAATTCTCCACACTTATTTCATTCACCCATCTGACACATTTTGCAACATCTCGGAGTATCCCATTAGCACTGAGGTGTTGCAATAACACCACCCACTCCGTTGGTTTTTTTTTAGTGGGTATTCCAGTCGCTTCACGGCTGGCGAGTCCCACATACCCGCCCTGAAATAAGACAGTAATCCTGTCTTATTTCAGGACGGGATGCGTAAATGCATTTTTCTGACCAACGTTAAAAAAAAAAAAAAAAAAAAAAAAAAAAAACCTAACCTAACCTAACCTAACCTAACCTAACCTAACCTAACCTAACCTAACCTAACCTAACCTAACCTAACCTAACCTAACCTAACCTAACCTAACCTAACCTAACCTAACCTAACCTAACCTAACCTAACCTAACCTAACCTAACCTAACCTAACCTAACCTAACCTAACCTAACCTAACCTAACCTAACCTAACCTAACCTAACCTAACCTAACCTAACCTAACCTAACCTAACCAACAGTCTCGCGTCGCTCGTTGCCGGGTGCGGACGTGTCGAGAGCTCTGGGCCGCGTGTGCGAGTGGCGGTCCGGACCGACAGCGGACCGCGGACCGACCAAGGGGACCGGACAGCGGACCGAGGACCGGACCGACCAAGGGGACCGGACCTTCAGCGGACCAGGACCGGACCGAGGACCAGACCAGCAGCGGACCGGACCGACCAGGGGACCGGACCGGGGACCGGACATCGGACCGACGACCGGACAGCGGACCGAGGACCGGACCGGACCGGACCAGCGGCGGACCAAGGACCGGACCGGACCAGGAGCAGTGGTTGGGCCGGGCGCCTATATAAGCGGCTCGCCTCACCGAGCCGCCTCAGTCGCGCGCGGATCGCCGCCGCGAGCGGTCGTCTTCACGGCCCCTATGCCCTCGCGTTCGGGCGTATAGCCTGGGCGGGAGGTGTGACAGGGGTCTGAGGACCGGGACTGGAGATCGGACCGGACCCGCGAAGAGGTGCGGACCGGACCGACCAAATCGGACCGAGGACCAGACCAGCAGCGGACCGGACCGACCTAGGGGACCGGACATCGGATCGGCGACCGGGCAGCGGACCGAGGACTGGACCGTGCTAGCGAGGGACCGAGGACCGGACCGGACCAGGAACAGTGGTAAGGCCGGGCGCCTATACAGCGGGCGTCAGTCGCGCGCAGATCGCCGTCGCGAGCGGTCGTCTTCGGCGGGCGGCCCCCACGGCCCCTATGCCCTCGCGTCTGGGCGTATAGCCTGGGCGTGAGGTGTGGCAGGGGTCTGAGGACCGGGTCTGGAGACCGGACCGGACCGGTAAAGACCACGAAGAGGTGCGGACCGGGGACCGGAGCAGCAGCAGCGGACCGGATATCGGACCAACGACTGGACAGCGGACCGGGCTGACAGCGGACCGAGGACCGGACCGGACCAGGAACAGTGGTCGGGCCGGGCGCCTATACAGCGGGCGTCAGTCGCGCGCAGATCGCCGTCGAGAGCGGTCGTCTTCGGCGGGCGGCCCCCACGGCCCCTATGCCCTCGCGTCTGGGCGTATAGCCTGGGCGTGAGGTGTGACAGGGGTCTGAGGACCGGGACTGGAGACCGGACCGGACCGGTAAAGACCACGAAGAGGTGCGGACCGGGGACCGGAGCAGCAGCAGCGGACCGGACATCGGACCAACGACTGGACAGCGGACCGGGCTGACAGCGGACCGAGGACCGGACCGGACCAGGAACAGTGGTTGGGCCGGGCGCCTGTGTGGGCGGCTCGCCTTACCCAGCCACCTCAGTCGCGCACAGACCGCCGACGCGAGCGGTCGTCTTCGGCGGGCGGCCCCCACGGCCCCTATGCCCTCGCGTCTGGGCGTATAGCCTGGGCGTGAGGTGTGACAGAGGTCTGAGGACCGGGACTGGAAACCGGACCGGACCGGTAAGGACCGCTAAGAGGTGCGGACCAGGTCTAAATCCAACCTGTGGACTGGACCGGACCGCGTAGAGCAGCGGGCCAGGACCGGACCAACCAGGAGTCCGGACCACGGATCGACCAACCAAGGAAGCAGACCAGGAGACCGGAGCGGACCAGGACCAGACCAACCAGAGGACTGGACCAGACCGCAAAGAGCAGCGGGCCAGACCGCCAGACCGCGGACCGAGGACCGGGACTTGTGCTCTGTGCTTAAATTAATGTGTAGTGCCTTATGTGATAGACATTGGTCATCATGACCTCTTGATTCCGTGTACACTCAGTGACAGTGATTAGTGGCTGTGCATAATTGGATTGCAGTGAATACAACAGTCGTGCACAATGGACACCGAGGTGGGAGTATCCAGCTCGCCTGGAGAGGACAATGTAACAGGTAATCCCTCCCTCATCTCTCAGTCTACTCTGAAAGGAGCTAACGCCAAGCGACCTCCTCCGTCGGCTTACATTGAGCTGCCTGCAACTGCCGCTGAGGTCAAGGACCTCGATTCCCTCGCCAAGGTGATTAGAATACTATCAACTACCACCATCAAGGCGATTAATGAAGGTAAAAGCGTCACCGCTTCAAATAAGAGACTCATTACTGCGGCTGCAGCCGAGACCCAACGATCAATTGATCAATACTTGCGTACGGTCACAACTACACCTTCAACTCTGGCCGCCCTGTCGGAGGTCAGCGACCCTGTCAGCCATAATAGTAATAATGATACACTAAGGAAGGAACTAAGTGAGTGCGTAGGGGAAATTCGCATGCTGCGCGGAGAACTAGCCTCCCATCCGTTGGCCTCTCCTACCATCTTAGCCGCTGGCCTGAAGGAGTCAATTAGAGAAGAGATAGGCAGCGCCTTCAGATTAGAAACCCAATCCGTCAAATCGACTAACCGGTCATATGCTGCCGCCGCTCGCACACCATCGGACAATTCCAACATACCTGCCAATCGACCCTCTATTATTGTCGCTCCGGCCGGGGACGTTCCCACTGCCTCGCACACCCTCAAAGCATTCAGATCGGGCGTAACTTTCAAAGACACCAATTTCTCACCCGCCGAGGTCAAGTTAATCCCAAATAAGAAACTGCGCTTAGTATTCGACAACTGCGAGCAACGGGACATCACCCTTCAAAAGATCGAATCAGCTAATTGCGGACTCACTGCCAAGCCCACTAAAAAACTTAGACCTATGCTATTGCTTAAGGGCGTCTCCAAATCCACTACTCCTGAATCCCTTACGGATATCATCTTACACCAAAATGACTCTATAAGAAATTTGATAACTAATGATGAGGACTTTCAATTTAAATTCAAAAGAAACAATAGAAACAGCAAACTTTACAATGCAGTCTTCATTACGACACCCATGCTCTGGCGCACCATCGTCTCTTCCGGCAGACTCAACGTGGACCACCAGAGGGTCCACGTCGAGGAATACGTTCCCCTTCTCCAATGCTTCAAATGCCTACAATTTGGCCACACGCAAAAAAGGTGTACGTCCGACACACTCATCTGCTCACACTGCTCATCCACTGATCACAACTATCGCAACTGCCCTAACAACACAGACGACAACAAAATTTGCTGTTTTAATTGCTCCAAACAACAAAAACGTAAAGATCCCGCAAATCCCATTAAAACAAACCACAGTGCCACCTCCAACTCATGCCCACTTATAAACCAATTGACCAACCGTCTGCGCGACAAAATCGATTATGGATAGTCGCGTTATATTCCATTTACGCTTATGTCAAACGCTTTCTGTAACTAAGTATATGCGTAACGAAATTCACTTGTGTCAATTATA